>NC_058403.1:147128114-147186143 GCF_002201575.2 Neomonachus schauinslandi | reverse complement strand
AATTATTCTCAAGGCATGCAGGCCATAGATGACAGGTATTCCATCAGCCTAAGTATTTTTGGAAGCAGTGACAGTCAGTGAAAACTGACCTGGTTACTAAAGTCGGTTGGAACGCAAAGCTATGTTGATGGTTACTACAGGAAGCAGATGCTGCTGAAGAAATTATTGACCTGTCTGTTAAAAATAATCTAATTAGGAATCGGCCATTTGGGCCTATTTAAGTCTCCATATAATTACAGACTAAAGGCCTTATTAAAGCAGTTCTGAGAATAAGGCCAATCCGTCTGCCTTTGAAATTTAAAGCACATACCAAGTTGTCCACACAACTAACTTTTGGGAGTGTCCTCTTACTGTGTCTCCAAGCTTTTGCATTTCCAAGTTTGGGCACCACACCTACCACTTCTAATGTGTATGCATTTTCTTTTCCAGAAAAGCTCTAAGTATTCAATGACATTTTAACCAAAAGTAAAAATTTTAAAGGAAACCGTCATGGCAGTGATGCTGCCTTATAGGAGAGGACAAGAAACTAGAGGTTGGATTCAGGACACTTGATTGTTCCCAATTTTCCCTCAGTGATGGAAGAACTTGGGGTATTAGTCATTGAAAGATAATCAGCAAGTCTTCTTTTAAACCTAAACCTTTGTTTCTGTCAACTAGCAGGCAACTGTCTTCATCTTTTGTTGCTACTCTTATAAAAAAGTTAAACCTAAGTTCTTGAGTCTGTCGTCTTCCCACTCAGAAACTATTTATCTTGTGACAGCCATGGGTATGTGGCTTCCTGACCTGCTCAGAAGCACATTGGAAACAAAGAACATGGTGGGATGATGGTGGTGGGCAGGAATACAGGAATGATGGAATGGACACATGTGAAGAACAATAACTCCACTCACAGACCTTTTATTAGTTTGCTAAAGCTGCTGAGATCAGTAGGGCTATGCTTCCTCGGAAGTCAGTAGAGAAGGATCTGCTCCAGGCTCCTGGTACTTCCTTAGCTTGTGTCAACATAACTTCTGTCTTCTTGTGGCATTCTCCTTATGTGTGTCTGTGTCCAAATTTGTCCATTATATGAGGACATTGGTCATATTGAATTAGGGGCCCATCCTAGGACAGTATGACCTCATCTTAACTAATGCATTTACAACATCCCTATTTCCAAATAAGATCACATTCTGTGACTCTAAATTAGGACTTCAACATGTGAATTTGGGGGGTGATACATGTCTAAAGAAAAAAAGAAAAATATGGAGCAAATATTAAACACAAAATATGTTTGCTGGTGACTTTTTTCCTCAAATATGCCAAATGCTTATGTTTAGAAATGAGCAAGTCTTATCAACTCATTGATCAAAAGGAAAAGCTTCTCATTCTCACAGATGTTAAGGTTGAATTATTCTCAAGGCATGCAGGCCATAGATGACAGGTATTCCATCAGACCTCAGTAGCCTCTGATGCTCCACTGAGCATGGAGCCCACGTTCACGACCCTGAGACTGTGACCCGAGCCTGAACCAAGAGCCGGATGCTTAACCGACCGAGCCACGCATGTATCCCATCAAAGGTCCTGGTTTCTAATTCACAGATTAGTTCTAGACTATTTGGGCCCTGAATTAAGATTTAGATCTGTATTTTTTCTAGATCTGTAACTGCAGGCTCATTGCTTTTTTTTTTTTTCCAAGGATTTTATTTATTTATTTGACAGAGAGAGAGAGAGAGTGCACAAGTGGGCGGAGGGGCAAAGGGAGAGGGAGAAGCAGACTCCTCACTGAGCAGGGAGCCCCATGCGTGGCCCAATCCCAGGATCCTGAGACCATGACCTGAGCTGAAGGCAGATCCCTAACCAACTGAGCCACCCAGGTGCCCTGCTTTTTTTTTTAATCTAAAAAAGGAGATAATGAAAACTTTTCTTGCTTTGGGACGGTTGGAATCAAAATAAATGTGAAAGCCCCTTAAAGTTTCAAATTCTATTCATGTAGCATATAGTATATGTACATAGTCTACTTAAAGTTAATATTATAATATTTTATGTAAAATATAAAAACCTTGCAATATAAGTTCAATTATTCCCCATTACTCTTCATACTATAGTTGTCAAATGTATTACATTTTCATACATTATAAATTAGACAAGGTAGTTATTAAATTTCACAGTCATATGTATTTTATTTTATTTATTTTTTAAAGATTTATTTATTCACTTGAGAGAGAGAAAAAGCATGGGGGGGGGTGCAGAAGGAGAGGGAGAGAGAAACTTTAGCAGACTCTTCAATGAGCACAGGGAGCTGTACTGGGGCTTGATCTCATGACTCTGAGATCATGACCTGAACTGAAGCCAAATGTCAGACACTCAACTGACTGCACCACTCAGGGGCCCCAATCATATGTATTTTAAACAATGTAAGAAAAAATATCTATTATATTTACCCAAATATTTAACATTTCTAATGTCCTTCCTACCTCCTTAAAATCTGAGTTTTCCCTTGGTACCCTCATTCACAGCAGCACATCTGTTGGACAAATTCTTAGTTTTTTCTTTTTTGAAATACCTTTATTTTGCCAAAATTCTTGAAGGATATTTTTGCTGGATATAAAATTCCAGGTTAGCTCTCCTTCCCTTGCAGCACTTTAAAAGTGTTTTCCACTGTCATCTGGCCTCTGTGGTTTCAGATGAGAAATATGCCATATTTCAGATCATTCTCTTATATGTAACTTGGCATTTTTCTCTGGTGCTTTCAAGGTTTCTACTTCTCTCTGATTTTTAGAAGTTTGACTATGACATGCTTAAGCATGGTCTTCTTTTTCTTTATCCTGTTTGGAGTTTGCTGAGATTCCCGAATCTTTAACTTTATATCTTTCATCAAACTGAGGAAGTTTTCAGCCATTATGGGAGAGTTAAACTGTTGGGAGGCTACCTCACCATTCCAGAAGTAGAATTTCTAAACTATAGTGGTTTAGAAGCTAAAGACTGCTAGAGCTATCTTGAGAAGTCATTCCACATGGCATGTGGAAGTCAGAACCCTTGGGAACTGAATACAGATGTACCAAGGAGTCCCAATTAAGACTCTATACAATATGTCTCAAGAGGTGATGACAGGCATCTTTGTCAGCAAATATAAAAAGTGTACTGAAAGGATTAGGGCTTTGTGTTGGGTAAGTGGGTCCTAGATGCATATGAAGACATCCAGAAATAGCTAGAAAGGTAGAAACTAGTGGGATATCTGCCTAGAGCATTTGTTAGTTAAGCTTGCCTAGTGGTGCCCTCTCTTCCACATGGTGTGTCTGGTGGCTGTGTGAGCCTGCAGGGATCCTGGATACGTGCTGGCAGATGGCTCTGATTGTAGAAACATACAAAGGGCCATCTCTCTCTCTCTATTTTCTTAAGATTTTATTTATTTATTTGAGAGAGAGAGAGAGAAAGTACATGAGCAGGGGGAGTGGCAGAGGGAGAGGGAGAAGCAGGCTCCCTGCTAAGCAGGAAACCTGACATGAGGCTAGATCCCAGGATCTGGAGATCATGACCTGAGCTGAAAGCAGATGCTTAACCAACTGAGCCACCCAGGTGCCCTCCCCGCCTTTTTTCCCACAAGACTTTACTAGCACAGATCCAGCCTCAAGATTCAGGGTCTCATCCACCTGAGCCATGAACTACTGAACAGAGGCTTGTATTCACTCTTAAATGCCTGTGGTACTGCTTTTCTCTCTTCTTTCTTCTGAACTGATAAACTGAATTAAATTAAATGTGAGAAGTTAATATGGTATGACTTGTGGACATAAAGTAGCTCTATCTGAGTTAAGGATAATGGCCTTTTTAGGTCAGAAGAAATAGTGCTCAAAGATGGTAGACTAAATATTTCAAGACACTCATACTCTGGACTCTGGGAACCAAACTGAGGGTTACAGAAGGGAGGGGGAGGGGTTTGGGTAACTGGGTGATGGATATTAAGGAGAGCACGTATGTTATATGCAACTAATGAATTGTTGAACACTACATCAAGAAATAATGATGTACTATATGCTGGCTAATTGAACATAATAATAAAAAAATAATTAAAAAAGAATTCTAGAAAAAAAAAGACTCATGTTTTCTGAGGTTTAATTTATTTTTTTATTTTTATTTTTTGATTTACTTTATTTTATTTTATGTTATTTAATTTATTTTTTTAAAACAGTACTTGTTTAATCATTTTCTTTTCTTTTTTTAAAAGATTTATTTATTTATTTGAGAGAGAGAGAGAGCATAAGTTAGGGGAAAGGCACAGGGAGAGGGAGAGAATCCCAAGCAGACTCCCAGCCAAGCACAGAACCTGACATGGGGTTTGATCCCATGATCCTGAGAACACAACCCAAGCTGAAACCAAGATCTGGATGCTTAACCAACTGAGCTACTCAGGTGCCCCTCCCCTGAGTTTTTAGTGCTTGTTGGAAATCCAACAAATCAAGAAAGTTCCTGCTATTAAACTAGATCACTTATCCGAGAGTCACAGCTTTTCTTCTGCAAATTATTTACATCAATAGGAAAACCATTGGCGTGTGACCCAGATTCTCTATCTATGATTCATCAAGAATGAGCTTCAGTTAGCGGATTAAGTGCTACACTGTCTTTGGAAAATTAGGACATTTGACTCAGATTCTACTTAGAGTTGTGTGAAAGCTGCGCACCCAGCATCTTTCTCACTCAGTCCCTTCTGATTCCTTTGGAGAGCTTTCTATCCATGCCATGTACAACTGGTGGGTATTTTAATAATGACTCCCAACAGGGTAGACATATGACCCAAGCTGGGGGCAATCAAATAAAATGCCACCCAGGGGAACAGCACTAAGATAAATAATAAGGTGAGAATTGAAATGTAAAGTCCAACTCATAGAGGTATCTAGGGGGTGGATACTAGGAAGAGAGTCACATAATGTGTGATCAGTTAGATCAGGAGTGAGAGGCATCATGGAACCCAAGAGAAGGAAGTATTTCATGAAAACCAGAGAGGTCAGATGACAAAAAAGTGTCACAATATATGATAGCATGGAGGTTGTTGGTGATTTTTGACAGGAGAAATTTCAGGAAGATGGTAGGGGAAAAGCCAGATTGGAGTAGGAGGAGAGAAATCAGGTGCTAAGGAAATGGAAACACTGTATAGACACTTATTTTGTGATTTAGTTTTGAAGGGAGTGAAAAATGTGGCCATGTCTGAAGGTAGATAAAAAGTCAAGGGAGTGTTTTTTCTGTTTTGCTTTGCTTAAGATGAAAGATATTCAGGCATGTTTGTATGACCTCTCTGAAGTTGAATTCATTTTTATTATACATGAAACCAGCTTTTGTCCTAGTTTTAAGTTCTTATTCTTACATTGTTCTCTGAGACCAACTTCTTGACATCAGATGTTGATAGTAGATAAATTTGTAAGGCCTGCATTTAAACATAAATATTTGGGAGCTATAAAATAGTCAGGAGGTAGATCTTATGTCACTCGTCCAATCACAATGGGGCGTGGTCTTACAGCTGGCTAATGACAGGATCTTGTCCTTGAAGACTAGTGAAGCCAGACATAGAACTTTAACTTCACTGCTGAATCTAATGTTATACAGTGCTCAAATTCACACTCAGAGCTGTCAAAAATACATGTAGAGTGAAACAACCCCAAAGCCTTCTTCCACCAGTCTCCTGAGAGAGTGAGCCAGGATCATGTTTGAGACATTGATAACATTTAGTCTCTGGACTGTAAATCTGGCAGTTGAATCTTATAATTGGGCAAAATCTCTGATGTACATTATGAGCCCCTAACTGGCCAGTTGGTTGGAATCCTTAGCTAGCAGGTCTATTTAGGGGAAGGGAGAATTCAACATTCAATTCTCTTATTTCTTTCAGATAATTGCCCAGTAGGGCTCCCTTTCAGTCTAAGCCAACTCAGAATCTAGACAAAGTTATGGACTAAGCAGTCAGTATATAATGCTTATTTATGAGCCTTTTTAAAGGGAAGTGCCAAGAAAGAGCAAAATATGTGAGCAAAAAAACAAAAACAAAATCAAAGGGTAAGTTAAGATGAAGTAATCAAACATTTGAAGCTTTCTAAAAACTTCTCTTAAAAAAGAGCAAATAGATGAATATCTCAAGCAATCGTCAAACATCAAATTCAAATCTAGGTGATTGAATATCATGTGAAGACCTTATACAGCAAAAGCGAAGTTACAAGTTTATTATATCCTTGAAGACTTAATCCCCAAGTCCTTGCCATGGTCTTCGAACTGCCACAGAGATAAAATTACTTGAAATAAATTGGTGTCCTTATCCCAGACAAGCCACCTAATGCAAGTATAGCTGACATCACTAAAACAAGCAGTACTGGGGCGCCTGGGTGGCTCAGTCATTAAGTGTCTGCCTTCAGCTCAGGTCATGGTCCCGGGGTCCTGGGGTCCTGGGATCGAGCCCCGCATCGGGCTCCTTGCTCTGCGGGAAGCCTGCTCTCCCTCTCCCGCTCCCCCTGCTTGTGTTCCTCCTCTCGCTGTATCTCTCTCTGTCAAATAAAATCTTTTAAAAAATAAAAATAAAAAAAAATTAAAAAAATAAAACAAGCAGTACTTTCGACAGGATATTAAACATCTGGCTCAAGACATACAAATCTATGAAACTACCAGATTGCTATTTCTGAAAGTGCCAGGCTGACTACATTTGGCATGCAGGCTGGGGGTGGGGTGGGGAGCAGGGAATAAGTCTATATTTGAGCAAGACATCTTTTTGAAAACTTTCAATTTTCTTGTGAATTATCTAGGTTATTGCTTTTTTTTTTTACTTAAAAACTTTACCCTCAAAAGAAGGATGCAAATAAGCATGTATGTATACACATATACACATATACACATGTACAGTAAATGAATTAATTTCTTCTTGAATGATCAGTAATAAATTTTTTGTAGTTTTCCTTTTTAATAATGCAAATTTTGTTGAAAAACTGGGCAACATTAAGTTGGTAACATTGGACCCATTTCATCATGGAAGTGGCAGTGATTTGTCCTCACTGGAATAGGTTCTTATTTAGAGAATGGATTTGCCTTCTCGGCTGGCATCAGCACCACCAACCACAGATTTATTGAATGCCTTAGAACCCATCGAGTATCCCACACAACACAGATTCAGACTGAGCAACCCATTTCACAGCACGAAAAGTATGACACTTGGCTCTCACCTCTAGAATTCTCAGACTTACCATCTACTCTATCACTGAGAAGGAGCTGGTCACTTAAAATGGTTATGTTGCTAAATGGAAAACAAACTCCTGCATGGTCAGGGTGCTCAGACTGAGCTATATATATTCTCAACCCGCAGCTGATAAATAGAGCTTGAGAACAAAATAGTAGTGATCCCTCTCATTATTACTCTTAATAACCCACGGGTACAGTTTTTGCTTCCCATTCCCGAACCTTGGGATTTCTTGATCTAAAGGGTTTCAGTCCCACGGGAGGGATACTTCTACCAGGGGACAGAGAATGGCTGCGTAAAATCTGAAACATGGGTTGTCCCTGGCCAGGTTGGCTTCCTCATACCACTGAAATAACAGGCAAAGCAGTCATTGAAACGGGGTTAATAACCGTCTGGGTTGATTAGTCCTGATAAGTAATGGGTAATTGGGTTTCTGCTATGAAATGGTTTGGAAGTAGTTTCCTGCTGAGATTAACTTCTACATCACCTTACCATCTCCTGTTTGGATTCTTAGCATTTCCATCACCTGTGTAGCCAATTTCCTGCATTAAATTCCCGCTGTTTTAAATATTTAGAATGTTTCCTTAAGACCTTGATTGATTACAGTTGTTGGTGTCAGGAGTGGTCCCATGAAAAAGCCCTCAGGATGAGATTCTAAGATTGATTCCTCATCTGTTTGAGCACAATTTCAGGGTTGTCTTCCTTAACAGAGAGAAAATGGGTTACCATTACCCTTGGAATGCTCACCTTCTTCCTCTGCAGTAGGACCTCCATATATTATCTGAGCCCATGGCCACCCAGAACAACTATTAGTCCTGGCCAACCTGACTTGCACTACATATACTTACATGACTAAGACTGGCCAATGGAATATAAACAGAAGTAGAATGTGTAACGAGCCATCTTTAAAGGGAAGGCTTGCACTTCCCTTCCCCTTTTCTCTTTTCAGCTGACTGGAATATAGACATAGAGACTGGAACTCCAACAGACATCTTGGTTTGTCCTTTAGGACAGCAGAAAAGAAAGTTTGAAACATCCTTGGTCTCTGACGAATTTAAAGAACCTTCTTATGAGCCCAAAGGCTGGATAAAACCAGTGATGTTGTCAGTGGCCCGAGGGAGGCCAGAGGCTCCTTCCCAAAAATAAATGAGATCCAATATCTTAACTGGAGTCCATGAGGATCCAGAATGAAGGATACAGGAGGTCTCTCCTCTCCCATGGAAGGTAGATTCCTAAGCTTCCCCTTATGCCCATTTGCCAACTGTGAAGGAGATAGAAGGGAGGAATTTCTGTGATAAAGAGATGATCTTCAAATTCCCTGAATATGTATCCCAAAAAGACTCAGAGATCCAAAGAAAATGATTTAAACCAGAAGGGACTAAGACACCATCCACTGGAGCATTCAAGGTTTGTTTGTTTTTCCTTGTAACCCAGTGGGTGGGGACATACAGGGGACATTAGATCAGTCATAGGAAATAAAGAAGCAACATCCTCTTTGAATATATGGGTATGGTGGGCGTGAACATCTGACCAAACTGAGTTTTATATGGTAGAATGCTGCAGTCATAGCTAGGGAAGAATTATACTTGCTAAAATCAGAAAATTCACAGATCATAATATGGCTGAAGTTGTCAAGCAGAGCAAGCTTGTCATTTCTTGTATCAGGAAATTCTATGTTGTAAACAAAAGCCTGCAGTGATGAAAACAGACTCTGATGAGCTTTAAATATAAGAATAATTCATATACCCTGCAGGGATCTCTGCCAATTCCAGTGCAAGCAGACAGCTGTAAACAAGTTGTAGAAACTTCAGAAAATGCCACAGCCCAGGCCCTGATAAAACCACGATCCTGAGCCTTGGTGACAAATGTCAGTCTTCCCCCATTGGAGCCCAGGTTCCATGAAGTCAGGGACAGTGCCTGCTTTTGTTGACCAGGTGTGCCCATTACTCAGGACAAGGTCTGGCATGGAGTGGCTGTTCAACAAATATATGATGAATGTACGAATGAGTCCATAAATTTTTATTTTCAAAATTTTCTACTATAGGGAGATGGTGCCTTTATATTTAGAAGGAAATAATTATTAAAATTTTCTTAGTAAATATGAACTGTAGTACTTAAAAAACTCCCCCTATTGATATCTCTAAAAGAAAACACTGGAAAATAATGAAGCAAAAGCTATATACATTGGAGGAAGAAAGTTGTGACTTAAGCAAGGGAAATATGAAGGGCTCAAGGGCTTCTAGGATGCAGGGGTGAGGTGGGAGAGTCAGAGGCAAGGATGGGCACCGTGGTGTCATATTGACTTTTATTTTCTCCCAAATATTTGGAGTGGCCACTAGAGGCAAAGCACTGTTCTGGGCATTTTATTTCTGCATATTCTTTAATCCTCACAACAATCCTATTAGATAGGAATGATTCCCATTACACAAGACCAGAGAGGTTAAACAACTTGCCCAAAATCACACAGCTGGAGGTAACTAGAGTGAGACCTGATCCAAGTTGATTCACCCTCAAGCTTGGGCTTACACGTCTAGCCTCACCTGGAACACGTGCTCAGGGAGCACGCCTCTGCTCACTGGCTATCTCTGCTCCTCTCTTACCCCAGGCTCTGAATGACTTATTTCATTTAGCATTTTACTCTCTATATCTATCCATCTTGTTGCAAATGGCAACATTCTTTTTATGGCTGAGTAATACATTGTACCACATCTTTAACCATTCTTCGATTGAGGAATACTTGGGCTGCTTCCATAATTTAGCTATTGTAAATAATGCGTAGAGAAAAAAAAAAAGCTATATCTATGGCTCATAAGCACATGAAAACATGTTCAACATTAACTATCAGGGAAATGCAAATCAAAAACCACAATGAGATATCACTTTATACATACTTGAATTGCTGTAATAAAAAAGACAGACAATATAAAAAGTGTGGTTAGGATGTGGAAAAATTGGAACCCTCATGCACTGCTGGTGGGAATGTAAAATGGTACAGCCAACTTAAGAAAACAATTTGGCAATTCTTCAAATGGTTAAACAGAGTTACCATATTACCTAGTGGTTCCATTCCTATGTATATATCCCAGAGAAATGAAAACATGTCCACACAAAACTTATAAAGGATGTTCATCGTGGTATTATTCATAATAATAACAAAGTGGGAACAATCCAATGTTATCAACTAATAAATGGGTAAATGAAATGTGGTATATCCATACCATGGAATATTATCCGACAATAAAAAGGAATGAAGTACTGATGCCTGCTACAACATGAATGAACCTCGAAAACATTATGCTAAGTGAAGAAGCCAAGCACAGCAGACCAAATATGGTAGGATTACATTCATACAAAATGTCCAGAAGAGACAAATCTATAGTGGCAGAAAGTAGATTAGTAGTTGGCAGGGGGTGGGGCTGGGGGGGGCACTAGGATTGACAGCCAGATGGTGTAGCACAGTGAAAACTAGGGCAGTTCCCAGAAATCTATACTGATAAGGAATTGGCAGGAGTCCCAGACAAGAGAGTTGCCATCACACAGTCATGTGTCAATTCCTTCCAGATTTTCAACTTTATTACTATAGGAATGTTTTGTTGTTAACAAAATCTATTTCTTATATGCCTGTTATAATTTCGAATGCTGTGTAGTTAGTTGGGCTTTCTTTATAATAGTAGGTAACACTTATTGACTACTTATTGTTTTGGCAGTATGTCTTGGTAGCTAAGAGGACAGACTCTGGAGCACCACGAACTGAGTTAAAACCTAGCGCTGTGAATTGTGTAAGACTGTTGGGCGCCTGGGTGGCTCAGTCGTTAAGAGGCTGTCTTTGGCTCAGGTCATGATCCCAGAGTCCTGGGATCGAGTCCTGCATTGGGCTCCCCGCTCAGCGGGAAGCCTGCTTCTCCCTCTCCCACTCCCCCTCCTTGTGTTCCCTCTCTCGCTGTCTCTGTCTCTGTCAAATAAATAAATAAAATCTTTTTTTAAAAAATCTTAAAAAAAATTGTGTAAGACTGTTGAATCACAGACCTGTACCTCTGAAACAAATAATACATTATATGTTAACAGAAAAGAGAAGAAGATAGTAGGAAGGGAAAAATGAAGGGGGAGGAAATCGGAGGGGGAGATGAACCATGAGAGACTATGGACTCTGAGAAACAAACTGAGGGTTCTAGAGGGGACAGGGGTGGGGGGATGACTTAGCCTGGTGATGGGTATTAAAGAGGGCACGTACTGAATGGAGCACTGGGTGTTATACGCAAACAATGAATCATGGAACACTACAACAAAAACTAATGATGTTATGTATGGTGATTAACATAAGAATAAAAAATTAAAAAAACTAATGATGTAATGTATGGTGATTAACATAAGAATAAAAAATTAAAAAAAACTAATGATGTAATGTATGGTGATTAACATAACATAATAAAAAAATAAAAATAAAAAAATAAATAGAGGCCAAAAAACCCCCACAAAACTCTAGCCTCACCACTTGCTATGTTGTGTAAACTGCAGTGAGTTATCTCAACCTGCCCTGGTTGTTTGATTATCTGTAAAATGGGAATATAGTAGCACTGATACCATTGAGCTTTTGTGTAGTGCTGAGAACAAGATTGGTGGGGGGTGAGTATCAGCTATTTTTCTTTATTAAATGTTGCAAAATTTAGTCCTATTTATTGTTATCCTCCCAGTCCCCAACAAACCAGTACATGGCCTAATTTATCAGTTCTATTTTACTGTTTCATTAAAAATATATATATGCTTTATTTTTTTATAGAATTTTTAGGCTCACAAAAAACTATAATGGAAAATACAGAGTTTCTGTATTGGCCCCCACAACATACACATAGTTTCCCTTATTATTAACATTTTGCATTAGTGTGGTACATTTGATACAATTGATGGCCCAACATTGATATATTATTAGGAAAACCCATAGTTTACATTAGAGTTCACTTTTTGTATTGTACGTAAATTGGGTTTTACAAATGCACAGAGATTCATATCCACCATTACAATAGCATATAGAATAGTTTCATTGCCATAAAAATCCCCTGTGCTCTGCCTATTTATCTATCCCTCCCCCCAGACCCACTGGCAATCACTGATCTTTTTACTGACTCCAGAGTTTTGCCTTTTCTAGAATGTCATATAGCTGGAATCATGCCGTATATAGCCTTTTCAGATAATCTTCTTTCACTCACTAATATGCATTTAAATTTCTTCCATGTCTTTTTGTGGCTTGATAGCTCATTTCCTTTTATCAATGAATAATATTCCATTGTCTGGATGTACCAGTTTGTCCATTAACCTGCTAAATTACATCTTGTTGCTTCCAAGTTTTGGCAATTGTGAATAAATCTGTTATAAACATTCGTGTGCAAGTGTCTGTGTGAACATATGTTTTCAGCTCATTGGGGTAAATACCAAGAAGCATTGATTGCTGGATTGTATGGTAAGAGTATGTTTTGTTTTCTAAAAAACTGCCAAACTGTCTTCTGAACTGGTTATCCATTATGAATTCCCATCAGTAATGAATGAGAGTTCCTGTTGCTCCATATCCTTACTGGCATTTACTGTTGTCAGCGTTTTGGATTTTGACCGTTCTGAAAGTATATAATGGTATCTAACTATTGTCTTATTTGCAATTCCCTGATGACATATGACATTGAATATCTTTTCATGTGCTTATTTGCCATCTGCATATCTTTTTGGGTTCTGAAAAGAAGCATCTTTTCAGTTCTGTTGCCCATTTTTCAACTGGGTTGTTCATTTTCTTACTGTTGAGTTTTAAGTGTTCTTTGTATGTTTTGGATACCAGTCCTTTATCAGATATGTGTTTTGCAAAGATTTTCTCCCAGTCTCTGACTTGTCCTTCCATTCTCTTAATATATTTGTTTTTCTAATTCATTAATATCTTCTTTAACCTTGATGTAATTCTCTGCTCTTTTTCAGATGTGTTTACTTTAACTTTGTGAGTCAAATGTTTATTAACTTAATTTCTTTATTTGCTTTTATTTGAACGTGAAAATATGCATGCTTCTGTACTTTCTTCTTTGTGCACTGTTGGCTGAATCCCATATTCTTTTTTAACAACTAACAATTTAAAAATAATGATGAAAAGTGATAGATACATGGAAATTAAAAAAAATAGTAAATTAGTATAAAAACTGAAAAGAATACATGTGATATATGATGAACAATTATTAAAATTAAATGAGAGGATGTGATGCAGTGAGTTGCAACAGACTGATGCTCCCCCAAGATGGACTAGGGAAGCTGGATAAAATACAAAATCCCATCTGTTTGGAGACCACAGAGAACTGGTGAGTTCTCTGGGGGCCATGATTCTGGAGAAAGATGAGAAAAATGCAGATTGGTGAGTAGACATTCTAGAATTGCTCTGCCTTCAGGGAATTTGCCAATTCTTGGCACCAATCCAGGCAGAAGGCTAAGAAAGGAAGAGAACCATTGCTTATAAGCATAGAAGCCAGCAGAAATTCTAGCAATCTCACAAATCTGGAGAGGAAAAATGGAGTTTGGGGTTACCCAAAAAGCCACAGGACCTCAGTGGGAGAAGCTGGTACTTGGAAGTGAGTCTGATGCTGTTGGTTTTCCTGGAGTCAATTGTAAAATTCTTAAACAGTACAGGGAAGAAATATAAGACACTGGGAAGAAAGACAAAGAACAAAGCTGATTTTTTATATTTTCATGGTACTGGGAAAATAAAAATTTGAGTTCAGGACTGATCAGAGGAGACAGGGCTAATTAACAACCTTGGAGCTCAGTTAGGAACCCCAAAGGACCGCAGCCTAGAAGCAGTGGAATCAGACGTAGACTGACTTGTGCAAAAAGTACAACCCAACCTTGAATTAGCCCAGTCCCTGCCTGGATTAATGTAATCCATTACCTCACTATCTACCTATCAGAGGAGAGGCTGAGCCTTTATAGAGAAAGAAAACCCCACTCAGAGTTGTTAAAGTTTGGCACACAATATACAGCACTCAATAAGAAATTACAAAGCCTCCCTAAGAAACTGGGCCAAGAGAAAAACAAACAATAGGAAGAGATTCACAGATGAGACAGTTATTGGAGCTATCAGACAGTGACTTTGAAATTTTTATAAATAACATGTTGAAGAAAAGAGAATTTCACAAAAGAACTGCAATATATAAACAAGAATCAAATAGAAATCTTAGAATTAGAAATGACTGAAATTACCTTATGACCCAAGAATTCTACTCCTAAATATATACTGAGCAGAAATGTGTCTATGTATTCTCTAATGATCTGTATAAGTATACTTTTAAAAGCTTTAGTTTATAATAGTCCCAAACTGGAAACTACTCAAGTATCAGTCAATGGGTGAATGAATAAACCAGCTCTGGTATATCCACACAATGGAATACTACTGAGCAATAAGAAAGGAAGAACTATCAATACACTGAACTCTTCTTTCCACATCCTCCCCTTTCCTCTGTCAAGCCTGCCCCTCCCCGATTTTTCCTCAGAACAAAATTGTTTTCAACTTTGACTACCCTGGTTCTTGCACATATACTCTAACAGCAAATCAAGTTGACTCTGCTTTCAAAACATGCTTCTCTCAAAATATCAGTTTCTTTTTTTTTTTTTTTCAAAATACCAGTTTCTTTTTAAAATTTTGAAGACAGCCATTTCTCATTTCTCCCCAGCCCTCACACCGTGATCATAAACCATGATCATCTCTCTCCTAGAGCCTTCAGGTGGGCTTCCTGCTTCTGTACTTGCCTGCCTAACACTCTTCAATGTGAGCCTTTTGAAGTGTACCTCCAATCACTTATGTCACCTGTCCACAACCATCCAATGATGCCCATCTCACATGGAATTACATCCTGACCTACCATGCCCCACCTCACTTCTCTTCTCTTGCCAAGCTCCAGGTCTACAGGGCCCCAATTCCCCAAGCCCCCTTTCAGGAATGTTCTATGATCTTCTCCTCAGTATTACCTTTGACTGACAGAGCCTCCTCACTTGGAGATGCCTAGAAGGTTAATCCCTGCTCCTAGGGGACCAATGATTAACATGAGGCTATAAAAATACTGTCCCCTTGCCTCAAAGTGGGACGGTACTGGGATAAAATATACACTCCAGGGGCACCTGGGTGGCTCAGATGGTTAAGCGTCTGCCTTCGGCTCAGGTCGTGATCCCGGAGTCCTGGGATCGAGTCCCACATCGGGCTCCCTGCTCCTTGGGAGCCTGCTTCTCCCTCTGCCTCTCTCTCTCTCTCTGTCTCTCATGAATAAATAAATAAAATCTTTAAAAAAAATATACACTCCAGGGTTGCCTGAGGTTCAGGTCATGGCTGGACTTTACCTGGGACTACATCCTTGCCCAACTACTTCCCCTGCCTCTTTTTGCTTCCCTCCTGCCCTCCTAACACTACCCCCAAAAACCACATGCATCCAAATCCCTTTCTCAGACTCAACTTCTAGTTAATCTAACCTAAGACACAAAGCTACTGCAGAAGAAGGTGCAGTGATTTGGCTGAAGAAATAGGCTTTTATAGCCAATTTCCTATACTATTTGTATGGCAGGTTGCCCATTCCTTACAAAATGTCCATTCAGGGCTTACAGATTTGGGAATACCAAACCCTTAAATCTTCAATAAGCCTACTAGTTAAGTAACAAAATTTTAAATGAAATTGATGCACATGGGTAAGGGCTAAAATCTCAGACATCATTGCAAGCAGGACAAAAGCCTTGGTGTATGGTCAACTTGAAAAGTTCAAAGTCTAGAAACCAAGCCAAGATAGAGAATACCAAGATAAGAGGCCCATAAATCTTATAGCAAACGTTATCCCTGAACAAAGAGTAAGGAATGGTTTCTCCTTTGAGTAATCCTACATTTAAGGAGGCTTGATGGAAAAGTTCCAGGGAAAAAGCCAAGTGTTCCCAAGAGGAAAGACATTAACCCCTGGGGACTGGGGGAGGGCGTGGTTAATTTCTCAGGCTGCTGTTTGGTGAGGCAACTTCCACCTACCAAGGGCAATCTAGGGAGTTTGCCCATATAGCTGCAGTGATTGTAATGGTGGGCGATGGGTATGCCAGGTGGCAAAGAGAATTCAGGAGGGCATCAACAGGGTTTATCATATCCTGCATCCACTAAAAGCTGTTAAGAGAGTGGGATATGAATCTCTGAGAGAGACAGTAAAAAGCCAATTTCTTCCATGTTGTTAAAAAGTAGATCAAGGCCACTCAGGACCCCTGCCTTTTACTTCTCTGAGGGTAGCTATGAGTTTGGGTCATTTTCCTTTATAAATATCCAATCCCTTCTTCTTGGGTTTCCCATGACCAGAAGTGTTCCTCTTTACACCAAAATTTGGACTTGCTTAAACTCCTAATTCTTACCACCCAAACCACCAACCCAATGTGAGTTCGATTTCTCACACAAGCATATTCAGAGTACTGTCCCAACTGAGGACCTCTGGAGCCCCCAGACTAAGCCAACTGTCCTCCCATGCTCATCTCATGACCTTCTCAGCCGTGGTAATGTGACTGTGCAGGAAGTTTGCTGTAAATCATGACTTGAGCTGAACTTCCTGGTGAGTCCCCCACTCTCTTTCTTTTATTTTAATTTTGTTTGAATCCAAGTATTACACTTACATAAATTTAAAAGTCAATGTCCCCAGAAAGCAGTCTTCCAGTCTCCTTCCCGAGATGTGTACATCTGACACCAGAGTTCCCATACCAGATAGGAAATAAGGTATGTGAGGTGTGTCATCACCCAGAACATAGGCTCAGCTCCTTTGCACAACATCTCATCCCATCCTCAGCTATGCAAGCTCTCCAGAAAGTGAATCTCCATCTTCCTGCCAGTATGTCCCTGGGCTGCATAGGATAGAGAACAGAGCTGATGGATGGGTTCTATCAGCTCCACATTCAAACTATCAACAAATCCTCTTCAGCTTCACCCCATAAACACACTCCCCTCCAACTCTTCCCACCCCACCCCTATCCCTGGTAAATAGTATCTCTAATTCCTTCATCTTCTTTGATTCTGTGATGGAAGTTCTCTTGTTTTTTGTTGCCTTCACTAACTGCAGCACCAGGTTTAAGGTTCACCTGGTTAGCTAAGCCAGTTTGGTAACTAAATGGTAACTAACCATTTCACTTTTAGCCTTTGGGAATTTATGTCATCTCTAGTTTTGTTTGAACTCCTGTTCTCTTTGTTCTTATGAATTGATGAACTTTTTATTCTTTACCTCTCATTTTAATGGGTTTGTAAGGGAATAGACATATATGCTTGAGTTTAGCCTGCAGTATTTCTAGCCCAGACTTTTCAGAATTTTGTATATTAGTTGGCCTTCCTCCCTAGGGTCCTTGCTCACATCCATAATAATTATCTAGAGAAACTGAGGTATATTACAGAAACGATATGATTTTATTTTTTACCTTCGAATAAAGACCCAGGGAGAATGGAAGGGGCAAGTCTGGGATAGGGAGGGCCACCTAATTTTCACCACACTCCTGCCCTATCCATGCCAGCATCTCTCCCATCCTAGAATCCAAACTTAAAATAGGCCCTTCCAAAAGTCATTAGAGTGGGGTTTTCTTCCATTCTAGACATTCTTATTTTTTCAAAGGTGAGCTGTGAAAGATTGTTTCTATTAATTTTTGTTGTGAACAATGATCTCACTCTTTAAATTTACAGAGAGCTTGTTCAGAAATAGAGATAATCTGTCATTTCTTGGTGGTAATTAAAAAAGATACAAGTCCTGCCAAAGAGCACCCTTCAACTGTGCTTGGCTGAGTCCAGTTCCAGAATACAATTTTTTTTCTTGAAAATATGGTCCTATTTCTTTTTTTAAAAGATTTTATTTATTTATTTTATTTATTTGAGAGAGATAGTGACAGAGATAGCGAGAGAGATCACAAGCAGGGAGGAGAGGGAGAAGCAGGTTCCTGCTGAGCAGGGAGGTGTGATCCCATGGATGGCCATTAGGGGGTGCAAGAATTTTAACTGTAAAGATCCTAAAGGATGCCACTCAGATCTTTTTCCATTTAACGGGCAGTGGACTTTTTCTTACGATTTTTTAGAAAAACTTTTCAAACCACTGTATGTTTTTATACAGATCACCAAATGCAAACAAAGGAAGAAAGAAAAAGGTAAACGCTAATAAATACCAGATTACTGGTCCATGTTTCAACATGAAACCATTCATTCATCCATTCAACAAATGTTTATTAAGCACCTACTACCCACCAGGCACTGACCCAGATGTTGGGAAGTCAGCAACAAACATGCATTCATGCATGTCTCACAAGTACTCGGCTTGTTTTCTCTTTTTCATGTTGCCTGTCTATAAGAATTCTGAATTCACTGAGACTTCCAGCAGATGACATCAGAATATTTTAGGGAAATTGTTGGCTAAAGGTTAGAGGAGAATCCTTTCCTTTAGCTAGGTACCAAATGAACTAACAGGTTCCTTTAAGAAGGTCACAAGAGAAGGTTTGGAACTTTAGAGACATCACTCAGCAAAGGGTTTGGACAAAATTCAATACTTTCCCTACTCAAGATACCACAAGGTAAAAATCTGAGGATACCCTCCATTTTCCCTCTGTTCTCTGCTGGTGATGCAGCCATCCTTTAATAGTTTCAAAGGGCAATCATATCTGCCCTGGGATCACCTGGGATCACCTTGTCCCGCAGTCTTAGAGGAGACAAATAAAAAGTTCATCCACTATGAAGCACCATTGACATGACCTGGTCAGTGGCTCTCCCCCAGGATAACCTGCATCCTTCCTTTACAATTAATGGTGATAAAGCTTATTCCAGCTTCTCCTTTTTAATTCAAGGCTTTGTCTACTCTCTGGAGTGGTATTTCAAAGTAACAAGTGAGCAATAATTTTATATGGTGGTGCAAGCACATCACATTCATTCATTCATTCATTCTTTTCCTTTCTCATAACATAAAATAAATCTCAAGGAAATGGAGTGACCCAGGCATTGCTGTATCCTGCTCTCCTGTTGACAATTTACCATTCCATGTTCCCAGATCATAAAAATTTTAAAACGTGGCAAGGGTCCTAAAGTCCTTTAGGCCTGATGAGGAAAGGCTGTGTCAAGATCTCAGGTGTATGCTCATCTTTGTATGGGCTTTGGTGGAAAATAGGTCTGCCAACAACTCCTGAGCAATGTTTCTTATTAATTGTACCACTGGAAAGAAACAGATTAACTTCCTCAATTCCAATGCAAAAACAACTGTAAACAAACAAACAAATCAATAAATAAATACTCAGATGCTACTCCTGGAACCAGGAGGGTGGAGCTGTGGGCAGATCTTGGATGGAAACCTCAGGGCAGTGGTGGAAGAGCAGTTCCCAGAATGGGTGTGCTCTTGAAGACAAAGCCATAGGTGTCCCCTGTGGCAAAACTCACTCTTCCTTTTTAATATAAAATTAATTCCGGCTTTTGGATATAGAGCTGTTTTAGGTGTGACTGATATGAAAACAAAACAAACAACAAAAAAAATCCTTTGACTTTTTTTCTGATTCAATCAATAAGAACACAGAAAAATTTTTAAGAATGGATCCTGGTTAAAATTATACTGAGGAATCTTTGGAGTCATCCCATATGGTACACTATAAAAAGGTAAAATACCACCAAATGTCAGCAAACCTCAAAAATGAATCCTTCATCTAGCATAAATGATAATTAGCACAATTCCTGGTGAAAGACATACTTTCCCTGACCCCATTAAATAGCTTGTTTCTGAATGCCTTACATTTTCAACTTTGATATCTGCGGGCTAGTAGCAGCAGGAGAGAAACTCAGTTTTAATTGCCCCATCTACAGAAAGAAGGGTGATCTCTAGAGAAATACAGTTTGAAAGTATCTGAATTTAGCACCTTTAAGTTATCAGTGGCAAACAGGAAGATCCTGCATCTGGCAGGGAAAAGATTTTCAAGTATGAAATGGAATTTAGTTCCTGCAGTCAGCAAAAGCCCTAAATATAAAACTTTGGGAAAGGCACAAAAGTATTTGTGGCTGCTTTGTTTGAAAGAATTGGTTTTTGCTTTGTTTTTATGCAAAGATTCATCCTGTAATTAACAAATGTGAAGAGAAATTTTAAAACATTTTAATTTCACATTCAAAATTAAATTAAAATGGTTTCATTTGTATTTCCAAAGATTAGAGCTAGATTGTATTTCTCAGAGATTGTTGCATGATACCTACTTAGAAAAATTTTTTTATTGAGGTTTAACATTCATCTCAAGCATACAGTGGGATGAATTTCTGCATATGTATATATGTGTGTGGCCACTACTGAGATCAAGATACAGAACGTCTCCAACATCACAGAAGACTTCTCATGCCTCAGTATGGTCAGTTCCAGCTTCTCCTAATTCTTACCACCCAAAGCATCAACCCAATGTGAGTTCGATTTCTCACACAAGCATATTCAGAGGACTACCCTGGTCCCAGAGGTAATTTCTGTTCCAACTTTTATGACTATTTGAATTTCATAAAAACGGGAAAATTTGGTATATGCTCTCTTATATCTGGCTTTTTCGCTCAATGTTATTTCTCTGGGATTCACCCATATTGTTTCATGTAGCCGTGATTCATTTGTTCTCATTATTCTGTATTATTTCAATGTGTGAATAGACCACAATTTCATTATCCATCTATTGTTTTTTGGTAGACTTATGCATTCATTTCTCTTAGACATACCCCTAATAGTGGAATTGCCGAGTCAGTGGGTAGGCAGCCATTTATCCTTATGAGATCATGACAGTTATTTAACATGATTGTGCCAATTACACTGCAGCAAGAAAGTGGTTTCACATTCTTAACAATTCTTGCTTATAATCAGTCTGTCTAATTTTAGTCATTCCTGTAAGCCCAGAGTGGTATCTTACTGAGGTTTTCCTTTGCATTTCCCTAAATGCCACTAATGTGCTTTTTTTCATATGCTTGATGTTATTTGGATTTTCTACTTTGTAAAGTGGCAGATCAGCTATTTTGCCTCTGTTTTATTGGGTAGTTTGCCTTTTTCTTATTGATTTATGGAAGTTCTTTATATATTTTGGACATGGGAACTTTGTGGGTTATACACATTGCAACTATCTTCCCCTAAACTGTAGGTTGCCTTTTCACTCTCATATTGATGCTTAATGAAAGCCAGTTCACCAATTTCCTTTTCTGTTTAATGCCTTTTTTTTTATCTTAAGAATCTTTTTAACTTTTAATTTTGAAATAATATTGGATCCATAGGAAGTTGCAAAAATAGTGCAGAGAGGGCCCAGGTACTCCACTGATTCCTCACAAAGGTAACATATTACCAAACTGCAGTGTAATAACAAAACCAGGAAGTTGACATTGATTCAATTCACAGAATTTACTCAGATTTCACATCTTATATATACTCATTGTGTGCACGTGTGTGTGTGTCATTCTATGCAATTATTTCCAGTGTGTTGATCATGTAACCATACCACAGTCAAGATACAGAGATGTTCCACCACCACAAAGATCCCTGCGCCTCCCCTTTATTTTTTTATTTATTTGAGAGAGAGAGAGAGATCACAAGCAGTGGGGAGAGGAAGAAGCAGACTCTCTGCTGAGCAGGGAGCCCGATCCGATGTGGGGCTCTATCCCAGGACCCTGGGATGATGACCTGAGCCAAAGGCAGACACTTAACCGACTGAGCCACCCAGGCACCCTGAGCTACTCCTTTCTAGCCAAATTCACCCACTACTTCCAATATCTGGCAACCACTAATCTGTTCTCTATCTTTATAATTTATTATTTCAAGGATATTATATAATGGAATCACATAGTATGTAACCTTTAGAGATTTAACCTTTAGAGACTGGCTTTTATCACTCAGCACAATGCCCTTGAGATTCATTCAAGTTATTAGATATATCAGTGGTTTGTACCTTTTGGCTACTGAGTGATATTCCATGGTCCAGCAGTACCATAGTGTGTTTAACCATTTGCCCATTTAAGGACATTTGAGTTATTTCCAATTTTCAGCTTTTACAAATAAATCTGCTGTGTACATTCATATACAAGGTTTTGTATGGACATAAGCTTTCATTTCTTTGGAGTAAATGCTCATCAGTATGGTTCCTGGGTCATTTTGCTTTTTCAGAAACTGCCAAACTGTTTTTCAGAGTGACTGTATCATTCTACATTCTCACCAGCAATGTATGAGGGACCCAGTTCTTCACATCCTTGCCAGCATTGAAGACTATCCTCCCAATGTGCTATGTGATAGCTTGGTGTGATGTGATGATGAGATTTTTCTCTCTGGTATCCACTAAAGTTTTATTTCTTTAGGGTTTTATCCCAACCAGTCATTTAAAAACCAAAGAAACACAGACCTGGGGGGGTGGGTAGGGGTTGGACACTAGACCTCCTTCCTACTCACTGGGGACAGCAGTGGGAAAGAGGGAGGGGGCAGGAAGGGTGCCTAAGTGAGACAGCACAGAGCCCCTCCCTCCTCCCCCAGGCCCTGGCTGGAGCCCCTGTGACTGGGGGTGTGGAGTGGGCAGAATTCCTCCCAGGCCCTCCTCCCTCCTCAGATAGCCTCCCTGGGGGTTCAACCCATTTGTTCTTGCAGGAGACTGAGGCACACAGAGAGGAGTAAGTGGAAGTAGAAGATGCCAGAAAGGCAAGGAGGTGTCACAAATGAAGCCAGAGGTGAAGCATGGCGAGGCTCTAGTTTGGAAGCCTCTGTCCACTTACCCCATGTCCAGCCCGGTGAGGCATAAGGAAGCCATTCCATCACATCATATTTATTATTTTAGTTATTTTAATAGGTATGTAGATAATGTCTTATCATGATTCTAATTCACATTTCCCTAGGGACTAATGACGTTGGACATATCTTCACATGCTTGCCATTTTTCTCAATAAAATGTCAGTTGGTAGACTGGACTTGACCCATGGGCCATTTTTTGTCACCTTTTGTTCTGGATTATTTGTTTGATCTTTTACTCTCCATTTTTTCTTTATCCTGTTGTGTTGAGTACCATATTTCTACTTGCTTCTTTTCTGTGACTGCTTATTTTGCATCATATTACTAATTTATCCTTTTATCTAATGAAGATATTGATGATGCATTGTCCATGTCAATAACTCTACTTCATATGATATATGATACTTAGTTTTTGTCGTTGGAACTATGACATAGTATAATGTTTAAAAACTTTGATGCTAGAACCTGTCTGCTTGAGTTCAAGTACTGGCCCTCTACCAGTTGGTCAGTTAGTCCTCTAAGACTCTTGAGTAACTATGGGAGGGGATAAAGTTCCTCCAGAATGAATGATATTGGGTCATCACGAGCATTGTGAATGGGAGCCTGGGGCCGTATTGAATGTGTTTCATAAAAATAAAATAATATATTGCACTTGCATTGTGTGCTGTGGAGCCAATTTAAGACCACAACATCTATGTCTAGTAACCATAATTATGATGTGCCATGTTAGAAAAGCTGAAGCGAACAGAGTCCTAAATGTAAATCAAATAGCATTGTACATTAGTAAAAAGATGTAGTATGAACTTCCTGAAAAGAATATAAAAAGAGCCTTAAAAGCATTCATACCCTTTGGCCCAGTAATTTCACATTAAAAACCTTAAAAAAAAGGGGGGGGGGTTATTTATTTATTTTAAAGAGAGAGAGAGCAGAGGGCAGGGGAGTGGGAGAGGGAGAGAATCTCAAGCAGATTCCCTGCTGAGCACAGAGCCTGATATGGGGCTGAATCTCACCACCCCTGAGATCATGACCTGAGCCAAAATCAAGAGTCGGACACTTAACTGACTGAACCACACAGGCACCCCAGAAGCCTTTTTAAGCAAATAGTGAACATGTAAATATAGAGACAAAAAACACATGCTAAGGGTGGTAGAGCAGGGACATAGAAGGGGTTTGACCTCCTGATGGAAAAATTGAGCAGCTGTATCTACTTCAGATCCTATATCTCCCAACTTATTGTTGGACAGCTCAAGGCAATCATAACTCATATAAACCCAAACTTCCAACTACCAAAAAACGATAAATAATATTATAGTCCTTTTATTAAGCTAAGATTTTTATAAAATACATGCAATAGCATATCAAATGGTTTATGGGGGGAAAGTGAGAGGCATGATTTTACATGCCAGATGGCTAGAACTACAGAAAAAAGACATTTCCTACCAATGTTTGTTTTGAGTTCTTGTTTCTTATCCTGTATTTTGAGTTTCCTTTTTTTTGATTTTTCACAATTATGAATATACAACATAAAAACAAATGCTTCTTTTAAAATACATTTTCCAGTGAAGTATTGACTCTGGTAGAGATGTACCAGAAATCAAACCTATGTCGCAAGTGTGTATAAAGTAATGAAATAATGGTACTGGATGGAGAGGAAGTTCAAACTTCTTGAACTCATTTAAAGTCAGTTTTGCTTAAATATGGGGAAGGAAAAAAAAAACATATTTGACATTCCTAGTTCCCTTATTCCTAGTTTCCTATTTTTATTACTAGTCTTATAATACTTAGTTACACTATTTATTTTTTTTTATTTTTTATTTTTTTTTTTAAAGATTTTATTTATTTATTTGAGACAGAGAGAATGAGAGACAGAGAGCATGAGAGGGAGGAGGGTCAGAGGGAGAAGCAGACTCCCTGCCGAGCAGGGAGCCTGATGTGGGACTCGATCCCGGGACTCCAGGATCATGACCTGAGCCGAAGGCAGTCGCTTAACCAACTGAGCCACCCAGGCGCCCCTAGTTACACTATTTAAAGCCAAAGATTCTAGGCACCCATTAAATGGATAAGATGGATATTTCCTTTGAGATTCAGTGTCTCTGCAACGAGGCTATAAGTTGGCCATGTTCAGAGTGATTGTATGCACAGTAGAATCACAAGTATTCTGACTTCAGTCGGATTGAGGAAAATGTTAATAATAAATTATTTTCCTGAGTTTAAAAGAAGGCAATTGGCTATAAATTTGAATAATCACAGAAGACTGAGCATGTTGAGATCATTAACATTGCTCAGACCATGCAAGTAATGTTACCATTTTTAATTTTTTAAACCATATTTAATTTTTAAAGAATATATAAAAGAAAGTTCTAGTTTCAGTAATGTTGTGCAATAAGAAGTCTAAAGCTTCTCCCACCAAAAACATTAAGAAATGATGGGAAATATAATCTTTGTTTTTTTTAGAGTGGGGGAGGGGCAGAGGGAGAGTGAGAGAGAATATTAAGCAGGTTCCACACCCACTGTGGAGCCTGACGTAGGACTTGATCTCACAACCCTGAGATCATGACCTGAGCTGAAATCAAGAGTTGGATGCTTAACCAACTGAGCCATCCAGGCGCCCCCTCCCTTTATTGGAGGGGAGGACAGATAATATCTTTGAATTGCATTACTAAGCATTTTGGAAATTATCAACTGTCAGAAACTAAGAGAAAACTGGATACCAGAGATATAAGTGCATGAATTTATTTTTGTGGCTTCCACAGATGTTTGGTGGTGAGAAGAGTAGTTGGTCCTGCTTAAGGACTGATGTAAAGAATTGGGCTCTAATAGAGAGGTGGGGAAATAAGACAAAGTCTTAGGCCCATGAGAGGCAGAACCAAGACCCTAGAATAAAGCTAGGATCTTTGGTAGACTGCACCCACACACTGAAAGGGCAACCCAGGGGAAAAAATCCAATTCATCTCCCCTCCACTAGCATTGGGTGGGGGGATAAAAAGAAAATCCCTCAACTGAGACTAAAAACATGGCCTGTCCTTGACCTGGGCTTTAGGCCAAAAAATGTTTTAACTAAATAATACAAGAAATCAATGTGTAAACTTACAGTACTATTCCTGGGCTGTTGGAAAAAAAGAAAACAAATTACCCTGAAGAATATGTCCTCAGCCTGTACTGTATAGAATTCCCGCAAGTAAAGTTCTGTTAATGATTAGCTCACAATCCCAAATTACAAGACACAGGAGGAATAATTCACCACGATGAAAGAACTACCTATATGATATAATGATCTGATAGAAACTACACATTATAGATGTTTAACATAATTAAAGAAAATTTCTGATTCTTACCATGATGGAATAATGGGAGTTAGACTTATATTCCTGGTATAAACATCTCTAAAACCAGACAAAATATATGAAGAAATACTTAAGGCTTTGGACCACAGACAATGCAAATCTGCGATCCTTGAGAAAAAGGAAAAAACACATGAAGTGAATGCCACTTGCATCCTGGTGTCTGAGGCATCTGAGGGCACTTCCAAAATGGTAGCATAGGGAAGAAAGTACAAGCAGAGACCAGTTATCTCCTTGAGCAAAGGAAACACATATTGAAAATTAGAACTTTGGAGGCAACTGGAATTTGTTGAGCAGGGAAGCAGAGAAGAAGGAGTTGTACAGAGAAGGAACCCAAGAAATCTGCATGCTCTAAGTCTGGTCAAATACTAAAATGTACATAAGCAGAATAAGACTCCACAAAGTTTGGCAGAGAACAGCTACTTTAAGATGAACAGAGATTTTATTCCCTTTTGAGATGAACTGATTTTGGAGATGACAGAGATAGGTGACGTTTGGAATTCCAACCAGCCAGAGTGGAATGATCTCATCGTGCACCTGGGAATTCAGCTGACATCCTATAAAGCCTGCAGAATAGGAGTGGGGATATCCTATACCCATCCAAATAAAGGCTAAAATCAAGACTTGATAAGCTCAAACTAAGTCTCCAGTAAAGAAATTACTGGCTAAAACGGAGCTCAACATGTTTTTTTTTTAAACTTTATTTTACTATGTTATGTTAGTCACCATACAATACATCATTAGTTTTTGATATGGTGATCCACGATTCATTGTTTTCGTATAACACCCAGTGCTCCATGCAATATGTGCCCTCTTTAATACCCATCACTGGGCTAACCCATCCCCCTACCCCCTCCCCTCTAAAGCCTTCACTTTATTTCTTAGAGTCCATAGTCTCTCATGGTTCATCTCTCCCTCCCATATTCCCCCCTTCATTTTTCCCTTCCTTCTCCTAATGTCCTCCATGCTATTCCTTATATTCCACAGATAAGTGAAACCATATGATAATTGACTTTCTCTGCTTGACTTATTTCACTAAGCAAAATCTCCTCCAGTCCCAACCATGTTGATGTAAAAGTTGGGTATTCATCCTTTCTGATGGCTGAGTAATATTCCATTGTATATATGGACCGCATCTTCTTTATCCATTCATCTGTTGAAGGGCATCTCGGCTCTTTCCACAGTTTGGCTATGGCCAACATAATGCAAACTCTCAACTACGTAACAGCTACTATGTCTAGAACATACATTTTTGAGGCATACACAAAGGCAAGAAAATATGAGCTATGACTGGGAGGGAGAGAAAGTCAAGACAAACATATCCATGGAAAATACACATGGTGGAATTAGCTGACAAGGACCTTAGAGGTTTATATAAATAGGGATGTAAAGAAAAAGACAGACTAAATGAGTGAACAGATGGGTAATCTCAGTGAAGAGATGGCAACTATTTTCTAAAAGAACTAAAGAGAAATTCAGGAACTGAAAAGTACAATATTTGAAATTTCCTGGATGAGCTGAACACAGAGTAGACACTGGAAAAGAAATGATCAGTGAACTTGAAAATAAATCAATAGACACTATGCAAATTAAATGGGAAGAAAAAGATATTGGAAAAATAAACATCTTTGGTGACTTGGGGAACAACATCAAGCAGTCTGATTCATGAGTAATTGGAATCCTAGAAGAAGAGGAAAGAGATTATGCAAAAACAAACAAACAAACCAAAAACATTTTGAAGAAATGACTGAAAACTTTCTAGTCTTGATTAAAAAAAAAAAATCAACCCAGAGGTTCAAGAAGCTCAACAAATCCAAGCTGGTTACACACAAGGAAAACCACATGTAGACACATCATACTCAAACTGATAAAAACAAAGATTAAAAAGTAAGTCTTGAAAGAAGCAGGGGGAAAAATACACATAGGGAATAATGATAAGAATGTCTACTTACATCTTATCAAACCCAATGCTACCAGAAGCCAAAGTAACAGCATCTTTCATGTGCTGAGAGAATAAAGCAGTCAACTTAGAGCTATACATTCAGCATAAGTATCTTTTAAAAATGAAAATGAAATACAGACTTTTCAGATCAACCAAAGCTGAGGGAATTTACTGCCAGCAGACCTGTACTAAAGGAAGTCATTCAGGACGAAGGGCAAAAATGAAATAATGCTTGAGAGAAACCTGGATTTGCACAAGGGAACAGATATTGCTAGAAATTATAAATATGTGCATAAATCAAAAAGTTTTTTTTCTCATTCATAATGTTTAAAAGACAAAGAACAATAATAATGTATCATAGAGTAAAAACTTATGTAGAAATAAAATAGGTGACTCAAAGGGGGTAAAAGAAAATATTTTGTTGTAAGATTCTTAGATTAGATATAAAGAATTATATTAAAGCAAGGTATACTGTAAGTAGTACAGATATGCAAACAGTAGCCATAAGAAAGGCAAAGTTTCTATATTAATATTAAAGTACAGTTCAAGACAAGAGGGATCTTTCAGTTCATAAAAAGGCATAGTGATCCTAAATCGTTATGCTTCTATGAACAGCAATTCAAAATACATGAAGCAAAATTGCAGAACTAAAAAAGAAATAGATGAATCTGTAATTATAGTTGGAGATATTATGACTCTTATCTAGTTATTGTTAGAACAGTGAAATAAAAAAATAATGTGTAGAGGATTGCAGTACTATCACATAATTTAACCAACTATATATTTAGAGAAAAGTTTGCCCAATAAGTGAAGAACACAACATCCTTAGAAGTTCATAGGGACCATACACCAATATACACCTATGCTGCACCCCAGAAAAGTCTCAATAAATTTAAAGGGACTTACATGATATAGAATATGTTATCTGACCACAATGGAACTAAAAGTTCAACAATAAAATGATCCATGGGAAATATCCAAGTATTTGGAAATTAAACAACACACTTCTATATGACCCGCAGGTCAAAGAAAAAGTCTAAAAGGAAACTGTGGAAGAGTTGAACTAATGGAAAAAAAAACCTAATATATCAGTCAAAGAAGCCCTTAGATGGAGTCCCAGCTGTAGAGAAGAATGTTATAAAATCAATGAGGTAGAGTTTCATCTTTTAAAAAAGGTAGAAAATAGGAGCAATTAAGCTTTAAAAAAGCAAAAGGAAAGAAATTGTACAGAGCAGAAATCAGTGAAATAGAAGACAGTCACACACCAGAGAAAAGCAAAGAAACCAAGAGTGGGTCATTTGAAAAGATCCATAAAATCGATGGACCCTATCTTAATGGGCCTCTTGTAGGACTGAGAGGAAGAAAAAGCACAAATACCAGTATCAGAAATAAAAGGGGATATTGCTACAGAACATACAGATGCTAAAAAGTTACTAAGGGGTGCTATGAATTACTTTATGCCAATAAATGTGGCAACTTAGATGAAAAACATAATTCCCTGGAAGACAGAATTACCGATAGTGACATTAAAAGAAGTTAAAAGTCTGAAGAGCCTTGTGTCTATTAAAGAAATTGAAATCAAAATTTAAAAAGAGCTTCTCACAAGGAAAACACTAGACCCAGATGGCTTTACCAGTGACTTCTAGCCAACATTTGAGGAAGAAATAATACCAATATCACACAGCTCTTTAAGAAAATAAATAAGGAACACTTCCCAACTAATTTTTGAGGCCAGCATCACCCTTAGAACATCAGATAAAGATGTTTTAGGAAAAGAAAAAGAAAAATCAAGAGGCTAGAGCTAGTAACTGAGCTAAGGGAGTGTGATGGCTTTTGATGTGTCAACTTTTTGAGTTATAACCCCCAGTTACTCAAACGCACGCTAATCTAGGTATTGCTTAGGGGATTCTAAAGGTGTAATTAAGGTCCCTCATCAGTTGTAGTTAAGTAAGGAAGATTATCCTGGATAATCTGAGTCAGCCTGTCTTAATCAGCTGGAACCCCTTAAAAGCAGGGCTGAGGGTTCTGAGGGAGAGCCAATAAGGAAAAAAGTTCCATCTGTGGCTGACAGCTTGGGCACAAGATTGGAGCCTGCTCATGAGCTTCCCTTCTGTTTGAATCCTGACTGATTCAGCAAGGGCAGCACTAGAAGAAGTTAGAAAAGTGCACAGAACCCCCTTATGCTAGCCCTTTCAGGTAGTGTTAACAGAAAGGGATTTTTCAGTGTAATTGGATATGAGCGGTCATATAATCTGAAAGTTTTTCCAAGAGCTTGTTTAATAAATACCAACTTCTGCCCATGAAACCATCACATGTTGGTGGGTTTAAAGAGAAACTAGAACCACTTTACTTTTGGGAACTATATCCCAGGGACGTAACTGAAATTAAAAAATATACATATGTATACACATACGTATATATGTATATATTTTTCTACTGTTGTGTAACCAACTCCCACACATTTAGCAGCTTCAAATACACCCATTTACTAACACACAATCTGTAGGTCAGAAGTCTGGTAGGATTCAGGTCCTTGTAAGAGATGAAGGACTGAACCTTACTGGCTGTCAGCAAGGGGCCACTCTCATTCTGAGAGGCTGCCCACATTCCTTGCCATATGACCCTCTCTATCATCAACAGAGAATCTGCCTCCTATTGAGTCCCTGTCATGCTTTGAATCTTCCTGACTTTTTGAACCCCAACCTCTAGACCCAGATTTGAAGGGCTCATGTGAACAGGTCAGGCCCACCTGGAAAATCTTCCCTTCTTGAAGACAACCGTCCCACATAACTTCCCCTAATCATGGAGTGAAACCCACTATGTTCAACCCATGATGGAGTGAAACCCCCAGAAACTAGACCTGGGGTTATAACGGGCATGGGCACCAGGAAACAGGGAAGCTCCGGCCCATCTTAAATCTCTACCCACCTCAATATTTGTATCGATATCTAGTCTAGATAGATGTATAGATAGGGAGGCACACAGAGTGTTCATTCGTAAGGTATGTGTCTGTTCAAATATATGCCTACTGGATATAACCACATGCCCCACTCTAGGCCAGCCAGCCTGTGGTAGGTTAGGTAATGGAATATCATCATTGCTCTGAGACATGTGTCCTTATGTTTCTGGGACATCCTCACCTACTTGCCACCTCTAATGGCAATGGAATACGACACAGAAGGATGCTTATGCAGTAATAATATGAATTGCAAAATAGCAAATATATTAGAATTACTATAAGGATCAGAATGAAAATGAGGAAGACAGGGTTTTCTTTATTGTGTTGTTGTTGTAAGGTGGGGGTGGGCAGAGAAAGAGCAAATGTCTTCAGATAAACCAATGGGCTTCTACTGGCTTTACCATTTGGAGGCTTCTGGCCACACTGGGCAAAATTTTCAAATCACTGGCAGAAGAGGAATGAATTTGGCAAACACATGCTGCCAGCTGAAGCCAGACTCCCTGATCATGTCAAGGCTGTGCGAAGCTGGCTTGCAGAGGCAGGGCTGCTGGGGAGACGGATTCAGTGAGGAGGGCGGGGGCACGAGTGACTCACTTCTCAGGGCTCCCTTTGCTGAGAGGCTCTGTCCCCTCCTGACTGTTCCCTTCATCTCTGAGTCACTGTTGGGGAGTGACAGCGGAGTAAATATGAAGTCCTTCCCTCCTCTCTCCAGCCAGCTGTCCAAATTCCTTTCTCTTCAGGCTTCCAGGCCCCATGCTGTTTGCTGACTGATCTCCACAGGCCTTGGACAACTTTCCTTCACATGCCAGGCATCAGACTTCATTTTCCTTGCTTTACCAAGCAGGCTGGCCTGTCAAAGGCCTGGAGGGAAGAGGGCGAGTGGTGGAGTGAGGCTGGAAGCTTGCCTTCACACTTCAGAGACTTTGGTAAATGAGTTTTTCTTCCCAACGGTGAAAGCACTGGGACTAAGGGGCCATGTTTGTTCGAAGCTTGTAACTCAGACATCCATCTTCTTGGTGAATTTGTGTTTTAACTTTTCTCAGAAACCACAGAGTAAACTAAACTTAGGAAGGCCCACTGTGCTTTCAAGCAGCTCAAGCTAGGCCGGAAGCCAAGGTTCCATGATGGTTGCTCCCTATGGTGGGCGGCTCACTCCTTCTCCTTCCAGGTCCCAAGTTGTCCTTTAAAGCTGTTCTTCCCATTTCATAAGAATATTTTTAAGCTTTAAAAAATGTCTCCTTTCTCTTCCCACATGTCAGTGAGGGCTCTGAGGAGCAAAATAAATTTTCCTGGAATGAAGCGGGGGAAATCGGAGGGGTCGACGAACCATGAGAGACGATGGACTCTGAAAAACAAACTGAGGGTTCTAGAGGGGAGGGGGGTGGGAGGATGGGTTAGCCTGGTGGTGGGTATTGAGGAGGGCACGTTCTGCATGGAGCACTGGGTGTTATGCACAAACAATGAATCATGGAACACTACATCTAAAACTAATGATGTAATGTATGGGGATTAACATAAGAATAAAAAATAAATAAATAAATAAATAAATAAATAAATTTTCCTGTGGTTGACATCTAAAATACTTGGAACAAATGTGGGTGGGCCCAGGAGGAGATCACAGTGCAGTTGAAAGGTTTGGGGCTTTTGTTTTGTTTTTTTCCCATTCCAGGGTTCCATCACTGACATTCAACCAACATAATCCTGCTCCCATTCACAAATGTAGGTAGGAAATCTAACCCACCACAGGTGAAGTGTTTGGTTTGAAAACTCCCGAAATCTCCACTAATCTTCACAGCAAGTCTCTGAGGTGAATGTAACTTCTCTGAACCTAAGATCCCCAGGTGAGTGAGTTATCCCTATTTTTCAGATGAGAAACAGGCCAGTAGAAGGGCCAGAATGTAATAACTGAAAAAAAATCCCATGAAATCAGAAAACTTACAACAAATGAAGACAAACATTTCCTAGGGAATATAAGAAAAAAATGCAAAGAAAGCTCAATTGTTAAATGCAAACTTGCAAAGATTTTGTTCCATTTGTCCTAAACGAAAAGGAAAAAAAACCCAGAATATGTCTCTATTACAACCAATTTTGAAAACAGTTTAGGAGTTTCTTTAAATGTTAAACATATACTTTACTTACCTTATGACCCACCCAATCCTGGATATTTACCCAAAAGAAACAAAAGCATATGTCCATGCAAGTACTTGAACATGAGTGTTCACAGTGGCTTTATTTTTAAGAGCCACAAACTAGAAGCAATCCAAATGTCCAGCAACAGGTACATGAAAAGCAAACTATGATGCATGCATACAATGGAAAGCTCCTCAGCAAAAAAAAAAGAAAAAAAAATTGAACAATTGATACACATAACCACATGGATGTATAAAAGAAATAATTATGCTAAATGAAAAAGAGCAAGACAAAAAGAGGTTACAAACTGTACACCATTTATATAAAATGCAAACTCATCTATCCTGGCAGAAAGCAGATCATTTGTTGCTGGGGGATGAGGTATGGGTTACAAAGGCATGAGAAAACTTTGGGGACAATTAGCTTAATGGTGGTGATTGTTTTATGAATGTCATCAAATTGTATATTTTAAACAGATGTCCTTTATTTTGTCAATTATACCTCAATAAAGCTGTAACAAACCCAGCAATGATTCTTCCCTTGGGTTCAAAATGAAAAGAAGAAAAGAATATGCCTGTGTGTCCAAGACCTTTGAGATAATTTAGAAGTTTGTAATGAACATAGACTCTTTCCATTTGAATGTTTAGCACTGGTTAGAAAGACCCAGAGACAGGAAAAATAATTTCTCCTGTTCAGGCTCTCCAAACATGTAATAATCTGATTGGATGGTATTGAGCTTGGAATAAATTTTATGGCTTCATTTGCAATGTTTTCTCATGGATGATGTGCTTGTAGAGTAAGAGATACCTTTCTTTTCCTACTACAGATATTCCTTATTTGGTCCATGGGATAGGATCTGTCAGTACTCCTACTAGTTGGGAAGAGCTGGGATAAGCCTTTCACCTTGCATTTTCCTTTACTTTTTTAAAATTATTTTTAAAAACTACTTTTTTCCTTTCTTTTTTTGAAAGCACTCCAGCAAGTATGTAGTAGAAACCATTCACAAAGTTGCCCCATCTGGGCAGCATACCTGAAACTCTTAGCACTTCAGCTGAGAGTACCATGACATGAAAAAATTATGAGCTGTGGGTATATCATTCCATGGGGCCTTCACATGCCAGGCATTTTGCCCTCACGATTTCCATGGCAGGAGAAGTGACTTACCTGATGGGTGAGATTAAAAGACGTGGCTCTCTCTTTGGCTGATTGGCATGGAGGCAGGCTATTTTCTTCCCTGTACCCCTCCTTCTAATGGTAAGTAGACCTCTTGTTGGGCCTCCTGATGGGGCTTGAGGGACATCCAGATCTCATCCGTGTGACTGTGGGAGTCACCTGTGCAGATAGGTTCTCCCCTGTGTGGTAGCAAGGTCTACCTTTGAGTTGAGGTGGAAGGAGGTCACTGAAACTGAGTTTGGCCTCAGGTCTGAGTCATATTCTACAATTTGGCTAACTCCAGATTGGTAGGTGGCAGGCTTAATAAGGAAAGGAACTTACAAATGATGTTTGTCTTGGATGGCAGCATAACGCGTGGATCCTTGCACTCACGCACCAAATCTTAAAAATCTATAAAGAGGCCTTAACTGGGTTTAGTCACGTACACCATGCAAGTGTTATCAACCCACATCATCGTCCTTGGAGCAGCTTCTGGGAGCAGGAAAGGCAAGTAGAACCCACGCTCCAAGGACTGGGGATGGAGCAAGGAGCCTCTGAGTGCCAGGGTCCAGCTCTTGGGTCAACTGGCAGTCACATCCTCTCAATGACTTCCCCCAACAAAAGTTGCTGAAGAGAAATCTTAAAAGTTCTCAGGACAAGAAAAAAAAATTTTGTAACTATGCATGGTGATGAATGTTAACTAGACTTATTGTGGTGGACCTTTCCCAAAGTGTACAAATAGTGAATTATGTTGTACACCTAAAACTAATACCATGTTATATGTCAAATATATCTCAAAAAAAAAGAAAGGAAAAAAGTAGTTTTTAAAAATAATTTTAAAAAAGTAAAGGAAAATGCAAGGTGAAATTTTTGTCATATTAGTAAATTAAAGTTTCTTCCTCTCATTTAGCATTTTGATATGACAATTATAAAAAGTATTACACCTTTTAAAGGTTCAAGAAAGAGATTAATCACCCCTTTAAGCTAAGAATGTCAATGCTACTTGATAGCATGTTACAAAATTTTGATATGTAAAGGTATTTTTTTGTCATTCAGTTGTTAAATTCAGAATGATTTAGAAGAAGACATTGAAGGTGTAGGGGGAACATTATTATATAATATTTAAATAAGTAAACTATTTATTAGATTATTTTTTCCTGAATTCTTTCTGATTTTAGTTCTCTAAATGAAAAACCTGAGATCCAAAAATAAAAGGGAAATATTTAAAGCCATCCAGAAATCCTTTTTCTTTGTTGCGCATCTCTGCATTCATTTCTGAACCTGTCATGGCTGAGGAAAGGTTGGAGAATTTTTGCGCAGATACAGCAGGAGAACAGAGCTGCTTCAATGCACTGTACTCCTTTGGGGCTCAGGTCAAAGGGCATACCCTTGCCACCTGTCACTCTCCCACAGGCCCTCTGAAATGTGGTACAGGAAACATCAGAGTCCACAGGGTACCACCTGTGAGATTCTGCATTTGCTGCTTATTACCTAACCCTCAGGTAGTAGTGATGGTAGTAGTTATAGCAACAATAAGTACTTTTTCTGTAGTGCTTACCATGTGACAGGCACAGTCTACGTGCTTTATATGCATTATTTCATTTAATTCTCACACCACATCAATGGAAATGTTAGAACAAATCTTCATCAGAGATCTTCATGCCACATGACACCACTTATAAAGTTCTGTGATCACACCAAGTTTCCAGAAGATAGTTTGTATATTGATTCTTTTTCTTTTTAAACATGGCTTTGAAGGATGGTCCATACTAGGAGCTGTGTGTTCAGGGCAAATGAACATGAAAAAGAGAAATAAATGGTACCCAGAGAATCAACCTGTAGTGACAAATAAGAACTGACTGTCAAGATAGGGGCTCAGAATGCAGAAAAGATAGGTGTGATGGCCCCATGGAATGATATACCCACAGCTCATAATTTTTTCATGTCATGGTACTCTCAGCTGAAGTACTAAGAGTTTCAGGTATGCTGCCCAGATGGGGCAACTTTGTGAATGGTTTCTACTACATACTTGCTGGAGTGCTCTTGTCTTCTCCCATCATCTGCCACCGAGCCCAGAATTGCCAAAAGAGACCTTATCTCTCCCCAGATCCATCGATTCTCCCTGCCTCTTTTTCTTTCTCCTTCCTCATTCCATCTCCCTCAGTCCCCTTGAACCATCTTTATTTTTAAACCAGCTCATTATCAAATGCCTCTTTTTTTTTTTTTTAAGGGACTTGAGAAGATCTCTCCAGGTGCAGTGGAGAGAGGCTCCAAATTCTTGGGTTGGAGGAAGTGCCACCAAAATGGTTTAGAACCCAATCATCTATGCCTCATTTACTTTCAGCTCATGCTGCCCTAGTCTTCTAGTAAAACTGCAATCCTAGAGAAAAGAGTTTTGAGAGTTGATTGGACTATCTCAAAAAAAATAGAGTTGGATTAACTGAACCTTCATGAGGAAAATGAGGATAAATAAAGTGACATGTCCAAGATAGAGAAGCCTGGAGCCAGCCAAGGTTTGAAGTCAGCTGTGTCTGAGTTCAGAATTACACACTCTAACCACTACTCTATAGGGTTTCCTAGCTAAGGAAGAGTTTTCTGATTACCAGCCCCAAGTAGGTCAGTATACATAACTGTATTTGTTTCTTATAGAGCTTTACCTTTTTGTTGTGAGTGTGGCAGTCCATGTCAATGTCTTTGGTCCTTCTCTTTTTGGAGTGGTACCCAGGGTCAAAGGCCTTCTAGTGTTCTAGGTACTGGAATTATTTCAGGTGTATCTGATAATTCAAGAGTCTTGCACTTTTAATTCTTAGCGTAACCTATGTGCTGCTGCTTATAATTCCACCTGCCACACGTACCCAGCTTCTGGTCCCACCCCAGGCCAACCTCACAACACTACTTATTACTTATTTCCCTAATACCAAATCCTGTCCACAAATGTAGATTTTATTAAAGATTTTGTAAGAGAGGCAGAGGAAGTACTTTACATGGCACAATAGAGAGCGTTTCACTCAAAAATCCCCAGATATCTTCTAATTCTCTCTTCTTGGACTTGCAGTCACGGGATTTCCTCTCTCTTCTCCAGCCATCCACCTGCAGGCTTCTCACCATCTCTTCTCAGTTCTTATGTAGAGCAACTTAGTTCTCTCTCTGCTTCCGTATTCAAGTTTACATACCCCCACAAAACTACTCATAGTATTATCAAAGATATTGTTTCTAAATATAAAGGTTTTTGCTTGAACCAGGTGAGTAAATGATTCTTCATCAATGAATAACCAACCACTTTAAAGAGTGGAGTATTGTAAATACTTAATGTTGAAGGAAGCAGGGTAATCCTAGCCAGTTAAAACCCATCTTGGTCAGGAGGATAGAGGAGATGGTCAGGTTTCTCAGAGAGTCACTCCTGAAATCTTTAGAATGAACATGTCATCTTCTGATCTCATGGAAATATTTGTTCCTGGAGAGGCTTCTTCATTTACAAATTGAGAAAGTTGGGAAAGATCTTTGACAAATCATTCATCTGCATGAGACCACTATAAGGACCAATGGGGCTGTAATTCATATGTCCAATGCTGGAGACCTGGTGGGAGGGTCAAGAACTTCCCAGGAGAGATCTCAAACTTGACCCAGAGTTAGGTGTAAAAGCCAGTATTGTATTTGTTCCTGAAATGGTTTTTAAGCAGTTAAGACTTTATGTCCAGCAAGAACATATAGTACATGGCAGGACAATGATAACGTGGACCAGAGTCAAAGAACTCCATCCATGTAGGCACTTATGCTAATATCTTTTTCTTTTTATCAACCTGTCTCCTGCCATGCTGATGTGGAGAAAGATAGGATACCTTTCATGAGGCTTTGCACAAAACTGAGGAAAGGACAGCAAACTTCCTAGCACACACCATCTTCCACCATTATTTTTGCTAGCTTCCCAGTACCTCATCCACTTTTCTCTTTAGTTGGAGTGAATTACAAAAGAAGCTAAGTCCTATGACTGTGAGGATTCAAGACTTGGTATTTGTCATCGAGAGGCAACTACAATGGAGGAATGTATTGGTTTCCAGCCATTTTATGTCCAAACATTGATCATTTCTTTCTGCCAACCAATGAAGACCCTTGTGTTGAGATATGAACAAGAATTAGTTCTCTTCCCTCTGACCCAGGATAAGAACCTAAGAGTCTGCTTTTCTCAAAAACTCAAAACCTCCTGCAGCTAATTTTTATGCAAATTAAAATTTGATAATCATAATGATAGAAAGATTATAGATGAAAGCTAGCATAGGAGAATATATTGGAAAGGGTGAGAGAACACTGCTAGTGTGTGTTGGCCAAGGATGGTTTAGCAGGCTGGGATGAACTTTGAGAACTGAGAAAGTTAATGAGGCAACTTTTGGTAGTTCCTCTAGCACTTTCATACCTCTTGTCCTCTCCCCTCAACTTTAGTTCTTCTTTTTCTTTTCTTTTTAAAAAATTTTAGTTAGTTAACATACAGTGCAATATTGGTTTCAGGAGTAGAATTCAGTGATTCATCACTTACATACAACACCCAGTGCTTATCATAACAAGTGCTGTCTTTTATACTCATAACGCATCTAGCCCATCCTCCACCCACGTCCTTCCATCAACCCTCAGTTTGTTCTCTAAGAGTCTCTTATGGCTTGTTTCCCTCTCTCCTTTTTTACTTTTCCCCCTTCCCATATGTTCATCTGTTTTCTTTTTTAAATTCCACATATGAGTGAAATCATATGGTATTTGTCTTCCTCTGACTAATTTATTTCACTCAGCGTAATACATTCTAGCTCCATCCACATCATTGCAAATGGCAAGATTTCATTCTTTTGATGGCTGTATATATATATATATATACCACATCTTCTTTATCCACTCATCAGTTGATGAACATTTGGGCTCTCTCCATAGCTTGGCTATTGTTGATAATGCTGCTATAAACATCGGGGTTCATGTAACCCTTCGAATTTGTATTTTTGTATCCTTTGAGTAAATACCTAGTAGTGCAATTGCTGGATGGCAAGGTAGTTCTATTTTTAACTTTTTGAGGAACCCCCATACTGTTCTCCAGAGTGGCTGCACCAGTTTGCATTCCCACCAACAGTGCAAGAGTGTTCCCCTTTCTCCGCATCTCGCCAACATCTGTTGTTTCTTGTGTTGTTAATTTTAGCCATTCTGACAGGTACGAGGTGGTATCTCATTGTGGTTTTGATTTGTTTTTCCCTGATGATGAGTAATGTTGAGCATCTTTTCATGGGTCTGTTAGCCATCTGGATGTCTTCTTTAGAAAAGTGTCTATTCATGTCTTCTGTCCATTTCTTAACTGGATTATTTGGTTTTTTGGGTGTTGAATTTGATAAGTTCTTTATAGATTTTGTATACTAACCTTTTGTCAGATATGTCATTTGCAAATATCTTCTCCCATTCTGTAGGCTGCTTTTTAGTTTTGTTGATTGTTTCCTTTATTGTGCAGAAGCTTTTTATCTTTTTTTTTAATGTTTTTTTAAAATTTATTTATTTGTCAGAGAGAGACCGAGAGAGAGAAAGCATAGCAGGGGAAGCAGCAGGCAGAGGGAGAAGCAGGCTCCCCACTGAGCAGGGAGCCCAATGTGGGACTCGATCCCAGGACCCTGGGATCATGACCTGAGCTGAAGGCAGAGGCTTAACCAACTGAGCCACCCAGGCATCCCCAGAAGCTTTTTATCTTGATGAAGTCCCAATAGTTCATTTTTGCTTTTGTTTCGCTTGCCTCTGGCAATGTGTCTAATAAGAAGTTGATGCTGTCTAGGTCAAAGAAGTTTTTGCCTGTGTTCTCCTCTAGGATTTTGATGGTTTCCTGTCTCACATTTAGGTCCTTCATTCATTTTAAAGGATGGAATAAATAAATAATTGGAGGATGGAATAAATAAATATTTCATCCATTTTAAAGGATGGAATAAATAAAATAAATAAAAATTTATTTTTGTGTATCATGTAAGAAAACGATCCAGTTTCATTCTTCTGCATGTTGCTGTCCAGTTTTCCCAACACCATTTGTTGAAGGTACTTTTTTCCATTGGGTATTCTTTCTAGCTTTGTCGAAGATTAGTTGACCATGTAGTTGTGGGTCCATTTCTGGGTTCTCTATTCTGTTCCATTGATCTATGTGTCTATTTTTGTGCCAGTACCATACTGTCTCGATGACTATAGCTTTGTAATATAGCTTGAAATCTGGAATTGTGATGCCTTCAGTTTTGTTTTTCTTTTTCAGAATTGCTTTAGCTATTCAGGGTCTTTTGTGGTTCCATACAAATTTTAGGGTTGTTTGTTCTAGCTTTGTGAAAAAGGCTGCTGGTATTTTGATAGGGATTGCATTCAATGTATAGATTGCTTTAGGTAGTATAGTCATTTTAATAATTTTGTTCTTCCAATCAATGAGCATGGAATGTTTTTCCATTTCTTTGTGTCCTCTTCAATTTCTCTCATAAATGTTCTATAGTTTTCAGAGTACAGATCTTTTACCTCTTTGGTTAGGTTTATTCCTAGGTGATTTATTGTTTTTGGTGCAATTGCAAATGGGATCAATTCCTTGATTTCTTTTTCTGCTGTTTCATTATTGGTGTATAGAAATGCAACAGATTTCTGCACATTGGTTTTATATCTTGCAACTTTGCTGAATTTCAGCCTTAGTTCTTGAATGACATACATTTGGCTGGCTATATATCAGGTCTGTATTGTCCCACCATCTCCCTCTTTTCCCCAGATACAAAGCTGCTGAGGTGGAAGGAGCAGTGATAACACATTTGCATTAACATCTGTCCATTCGTCTCCAGACCTAGTCTGGGTGGCCTCATTTAAGTAGATGCTGTACACTTGTGGCCTCCTAAGTATCTCCTGCAAACTCTGTGTAGTCTTTGCAGCTGTTTCTGGAGTCTTGGGGGGCCTCCACCAGGCCCTTAGAAGTTCTCTGCTCAGGGCGCCTGGGTGGCTCAGTTGGTTAAGCAACTGCCTTCGGCTCAGGTCATGATCCTGGAGTCCCGGGATCGAGTCCCGCATCGGGCTCCCTGCTCGGCAGGGAGTCTGCTTTGCCCTCCGACTCTATCCCCTCTCACGTGTTCTCTCTCATTCTCTCTCTCTCAAATAAATAAATAAAACCTTAAAAAAAAAAAAAAAAAAAAAGAAGTTCTCTGCTCATCAGTCAGCTTTTCCACCCTTACTCTTGACGGTGGGACTCAGCTGCAGCCAGCGCATAGAGGTCAGGGCTCCAGCTGGCCTTTACCTGCTCTGTAAGCACAGCCAGAAATGGGGAACAATGTCTTGAGCATGTTTCTGCCTGGCTTTGTAGAGGCTCACTGAGGCTCCCCACCTAGGTATCCTGAGACATTTCCCTGGAAGAAGAGCTGGGACAGCTGAAGAGCTCCTTAGAACTCAAGCCGGAGCCAGAACTTTAAGTGCTGTGGTGTGCCTTTCCAGGTTGGAGCCAAGAGAGCTCAGACCAGGGTTGGTAGCTGTGGGGAAAGAGAGCCTTAACACCTGTTCCAAGGCTTTCTCCTGTCTTGACTTTGTATCACCTTTCAAGCTGAAATGGGGGATAGTTTTCATCTTGAGATAGACTCTGCACAGGCAGTCTCTTGGAGCACATTCTGCACTGGCTGGCCTCCTATTAGGGTGTTTTCCCCACAAGGGAAAAGATAAGCATGTGATAACCCTTTAGGGAAAGGGTAAAACTCTTTGAGCATAATCATTCCCAAGATCTTAGACCCAAAAAGAAGTTTTTCTCATCCCCAATAATAGGAATCATGAAAGACTGATGGATGTAGGGCGAAGGCAAGGGAGATAATAACCCAGCGAGCCTAGCTCCTTGGTAACCAGTGGAATGAGAAGAGTTAGAATATCTTCCACTATCAGTAGAGTGGGGCCATGTTATCAGACTTGTGCTCATCTGTCTTGAGTTGGGTTTCTTAGAACAGAGCCTACAAGAGACTGCAGGTTATGGAATTTATTGAGGGAGTGCTCTTCAGGAAAAATCTGTAAGTGAGCAAGGGAACCAGGACAGGAAAGGAGAAATTGCTGAAGAAGGATAAAATCTCAGCCTGGTCCATGGGTCCATGGAAAGGAATACCTCCTATGCCCCAGCCTTGGCTTCACTCTCCCATGATTCCTCTCTCAGTGCTTCAACTGCTGCCTCACTCAGCTCCACACGCTTCCCTGGGTGCTGGAGATGGAGCAACGTGTCCCTGTCCTGAAGAGCTCATGGTGGTCATCAATGAGTATAGGCAAGCAAGTATCTATGCTCTTGCACTTTTCGCTATCACTGGATTTCTATACCTTTGTACTGGGAAGTGAGTTATTTCTAGTGAATCAGTCTCTGCTCTTGGGCACACCAGTTTAGAAACACATTTCAAACCTCATTTTCTAATGGTTCTAAAATAACCTTCCTCCTAAATTTTGTTCTTGGCTACAATGATGGGTTATTATTTCTATTTTAAAAAGCTGCAAAAATTTATTTCCCTTTTTAAAATCCACTTATATTTGCAGGAGAGTTTCTTGTATTTTGGTGCATCAAAAATGATTAACATATTGAGGTTTTCCCACTTCTAACTAAAAATTAACTTCTCAAACAAAATGGTAATATCAGTGAGAATATGCCATGATTTATAACATGCAAATAAAGTTAATTTTATTTTAAAATTAAAGTCAAAAGCTTTAAATAATGTCATCTAACTATTTGTTTAGTGTGTATATTTATGCATACATATATAGGTATATTAGAATTAATGAACAAAGGAAGAATATGGATGATGAAAAAGAGAATTAGTAGCTTAAAACTGATATTTGGAGTATTCAGTTAGCTCTTAATAAGAGGTTGTAAAGAGTTGTTCTCTACATTTTGTGTAATCTGCCCAAAAAACAGATGTTCCTTTTCTCCACTCAGAACCCTTACTTGAGTGCTGGATAACTTTGTGTCTTTGTGCTGACTTTTGTCATGCTCTTAAATTACTTTATAAGCAAATATCAAAAATCCCTTGCCTCCAAAATGTTAAAACTCCTAGGTTACCTTCTGCTGTGTCTATTTGAAACTGTTTTATTACTGCTCTGGTTAATAAGGGAGCCAAACTACCAGCTTTATTTATTTATTTATTTAAATTTTATTTTATTATGTTATGTTAGTCACCATACATTACATCATTAGTTTTTGATGTAGTGTTCCACGATTCATTGTTTGCATATAGCTACCAGCATTTTTTATTCTCAGGTTCCTATGTTCCTACCCTAATGAAGAGACCAATCTCCTGTAGCAATTTTTTTTTCTGAATATAATGCAACTTTATTACCTTTAGAAACATCTTTTGTACAAGTGTCTTTTCAAAGCGCAACAACTTTTTTTTAACATCCTGTCCACTTAACAAGATGGATTGGAAACCCCTGGAGATTTGTTAAGGCTCTCTGTAGCTACAATATGTTCTTACCTTCAAGGTAAAAATTTGGCCTGATATATTTAAAAAAAAAATACACACACACACACACAAATACACAAAAGAGGATGGTGGACTCCTTTAATAGATAAAATATATTTACGTAATTATAGCTTAATGTATATTAGTATTATTAATAAAATAATTAAATTATCTTATTAAATTATTACTAGTAAAATAAAATATATTTTATTTATTAAAGGAGTCTACCATCCTCCATTTTTAAATCTTGTTTGTCACTGCAACAAGTTAAACAGAACCATTTTGTTTTATCATCAGTAGGTGGTCTCTCTGCTCTTTTCTCACTTTGCCTGAGAGCCTGTTGTAAGCTACAGACCAGAATTTGTTCTTCTGAAAGTAACAACAAAGAAGGACAGCCTTGGAGCATTATAGGAAAGACTGTACCAGACAGTCTAATATGGATACCGTAAGGAATATATTCAGGCACAAACCATCCAGAAGGAATGACCCCCCCCCATAAATAACCAGTACATCTATACCAGAATATATTGGTTGAAAATCAGTTGCACATTTATCTCCCTTCCCCCCACCGCCACAACTTAGATTCAAACATCACTGTATGAGACACTGTGCCTAACTGTGACAATGTCCTTGACCCTTTGGTCCTCAGCCTTTTTTACGTGGGGCTTGAACTCACGACCCTGAGATTAAGACCTGAGCTGAGATCAAGAGTCCAATGCTCAAGTGACTGAGCCACCCAGGCACCACTGGTCTTTAGCCTTTTTTATTTCCTAATACATTCATTCACTTAGAGGAAATAAATTGAATTGCCTATAAAGTGTGACCTTCCTAGGATGTAGGCTTCTTAATGTTTTGCTGACCTTTGAGTAGAAATTTTTTTATCACTAGATAGTAATTGTTTAGTTTCAGCACAAATATACCCAGGATCTAGACCAATAAACCAATGCTGATTTGCATGCCTACCCAGTTTGATCCTTTTATTATTTTAGTAACTGTAATTTCTTATAAAATAATTTACTAATAACTTCTAATTTTATTATTCAAAGAGCTCTTCTACGTACAAGTGTCTACAAGTGTCTCTTCACTGATGTAAAACTTGCTTTCTTCAAGATTAAGTATAAAACTTTAATTAAAATACTTGAAGCAATAAAGTCAAATTCTAATCCCTTTATGTAGTTAATGAAATGGAATTAAAAGAGAGAGGAATAGTGGATTTTTAAAAAATGATATCCAATCTTTTTAAAATTTTCATTATCTCCCAAAAATAAGTTATCTGAGCTAATATTTCTTCTTTATATGAGGCAGAGTATTCCAGTGAAGTTGTATTCACTCAGTCAGTAGTAAAATAATCAGCTACAGGGAATTTTGCTTCTATAAAATAAATGTCTGGCCTGCTTAGACACATACCATCTCTTTGTAGGCCACTTCTATGTAATTTTATCTTATGTAGGTATCTCATCTCAGCATTCATTACGGAAACAGAGACAATTCTCTAATTTTAGTGAATGCAAAGACACCAGCAGCAAGCAGCTGTACCATGTAGAACTTTCATAATTTGTTCTATAGTATTTTAACACACACCACTTCAGTTCCCTTCCCCACCTCCATACAAAGTTGCTTGACCACAGCTGCCATGAACAGTGTTAAAGTTCATTTGATCCTACATAGATATGTCCAAGGGAGAAGTTCTCTCCACCACCACAATTATGCTATTACACATCTTGTGCATTGTGAATAGTAAATCCAACTATTCTAAATATCTCTTCTTGCACAAAGTTGGCAGCTCTCTACTTTTCCAGATGCATAAGACTTAAAAAAAATAATTCATAGCTATTAAAATTACAAGTAACAGGAGAACCATCTCTTGAAGATTAGAAGAATAGTCCTTGAAAAAATGACTTGCTATGGACAAGAAAACTTAAAAAAAAACTGCGATGCTTTATGAAACAGAAGGGGAAAGCTAGTATCATGAAATGAAAGTCACTGTGCCTTCTTCATGAACACATATTAGAGTATTTGCCACATAGTACTCACTAAAAAAATATTTGTTTGTTTTAATAGTTGGAGAAAAAGATTTCTGAACTAAAAATAACACCAGGGTATGCACATCAACACCAAACACATCCTGGGTAAATTTTGTGTTTAAAGAATGAAAGGTAGGTAGATAGGTAGGTAGACAGATAAATATATGAGAGAAGGGGAAGACAGAGATTTCTATCAGCATTGAATAAAGTGGAAAAAAATAGGAATGGAAATCAGTCTGGGCTCAAATTTCCCTGGAAATACTAGGCCCCAAAGGACAATCAGGAAACCACCATAGACTTTAAGAAAAAGTTGTAACATAACCTCCATGTCCCCTGCAAAAATTTATCTTGACGAACTTTTTTTTTTTAAGATTTATTTATTTATTTGAGAGAGAGAGTGCATCACACATGGGAGTGGGGGGAGGGACAGAGGGAGAGGGCGAGAGAGAATCCTCAAGCAGACCTCCCACTGAGCGCAAAGCCCAAAACAGAGCTCAGATCCCACAACCCTGAGGTCATGACCTGAACCGAGATCATGACCTGAACCAAAATCAAGAGTCGATGCTTAACAGACTGAGCCATCCAGGTGCTCTACCTGTCAAACTTTTATGCTTAAGAGCAACAGAAAAATATTTCAAGCATTTTCTTATTATAATTATTTTTGAAATATTATGTAAATATTTTATACCAGCAGTCTTCAATAAAAGATACAGTTACCTTAGGAGTACACAAAGATTTTCCAGGGAGATAAATGGGCACGGATAGTTTCATGGGAATCAATTCCTACATCCTGAATACATGCACTATTTCTTAAAGTAGTTTGCTTGGTTCTTCTTTCCAAACTCCCATTTAATGACCACCCTTATCCCACTTGACAAAATAAAGGTCCACCTCTTATCCATCCAGAAAATAACTATTGTACATGATTCCCCTTGGTGTAAATATCTCTGACACGATTCAGAATAATAGTATTAGGATTGAAAAAGTGACTCTAAAGACAGTAAAAACACAGATCAGAGAGGTAGTATCTGTTGCCTTTAGAGGAGTCTGCTTCAGATTCCTCCTCCCTCTCATAAATAAATAAATAAATAAATAAAATCTTTTTAAAAAATAAAGAACTAACATTGTTATACAAAATGCTTTCTATTCTTACCTATTTAAACATTACTTTGCATTTCCTAGAATTTTTTAATAAATGTACTATTTTCAGCCTGACTTCTTTCAATCAGCATAAATCCGTGTTGTTGCATACATCAATAGTTCACTTCTTTTTATTAATGAACAGTATTTAATTCTATGGCTATACTACAGTTTGCTTGCCCACTCAGCTGTTGATACATGTTTATGTTGTTTTTGGCTATTACAAATAAAGATGGTATGAACATTTGTGTAGAAGTTTTTGTATGGACACATGTTTTAGTAAGTATGTAATATGAAATAATAGTTAATTTTCTTTACTCTTGCATAAATATCTAGAAGTGGAATGAGCAGATCATATGGTAGGTTATGTTTAATATTTTAAGAAGCTAACAAACTATTTTCCAAAGTGGTTGTGCCAGCATTTTTTGAGAGTTCCAGTTCTCCCATATCCACCAACACTCTGTAAGCTGAAGCTAAAGTAGTGCTTAGAGGAGATTTATAGCTTAAATGCTTATATTAGAAAAAGAAAGTTCTAAAATCAATCATCTAGTCTTCCAAAATAAGAAACTGGAAAAATAGGAGCAAGTTATATCCAAAGCAAGCAGAAAGAAGGAATTTATAAAGAGCAGAAATAGGTGAAATTAAAAATAAAAATACAGTAGAAAAGAAAAATCAATGAGACCAAAGGCTGATTCTTGAAAGCACCTGTGTGAAACAGTCAGTTAAGCATCTGCCTCTTGGTTTTGGCTCAGGTCCTGATCTCAGGATCATGAGATTGAGCTCCGCGTCGTGCTCTGTGTTCAGTGTGGAGTCTGCTTGAGATTTTCTCTCCCTCTCCCTCTGCCCCTCAGCTCATGCTCTCTCTTTCAAATAAGTAAACCTTTTTAAAAAAAATTGGTAAATCTCTAGCTAGCTGTACTAAGAAAAAAAAAAGTAAATTAACAATAGAACGAATAAAAGAGGGGCCACTGCTACAGGTCTGACAAGACACCAAAAAGATACTTAATTCATCTGTGATAAAGATGATAAGATAATGAGGGAACTAAAAAGATAAGGGAATATTACAAAAGATAAAAAGATAATAAGGGAATATTATAAAAATACTATGTGCATAAATTTGATGACCTAGATGAAATGAATCAATTCATTGAAGGACACGAACTATCAAAATTCATTCAAGAAAAAATGCAGGTAACTTGAATATTGATGAATTTATTACAGAAACTGAATTCACACTTGTTATTGTTGTTTTAAAGCACTAAAAAAGACTCCAGGTCCGAAGATTTCACTGCCAAATTCTACCAAACATTTAAGGAAGAAATAATTCTAATTTTACACAATCATTTAAAAAAATGGAAGAAAAGGAAACTTCTCAAAAACATTAGAAAGAAATGTGCTGACCAATATCCCTCATGATTATAGATACAACCCCCCTCCAAATGTTAGCAAATCAAATTCAACTGTATATAAAAAGGATAATACATCACAACCCAGTGAAGTTTATCATGGAAATGCAAGATCGGTTCAACATTCTAAGAAGAATCAATACAATTTATCATGTTAACAGACTCAAGCATAAAGTCATGTGATAATCTCCATAGACGCAGAAAAAGAATTTGAAGCTTCCATCCCAATATACCTAGCAATGGCCTCAGGTCCATGTACTTCTCAGCAGAAAGACCCTGTCAGCAGGTCAATACTCATATGGCCAGAGGTGAGTTGTGCTTGTTACGTGTTTTATTATTTATTTATTTAAGAGAGAGCACGCATGCATGCAAGAGACCACAAGCAGGGGGAGCAGCAGGGCAGCAGAGGGAGAGGGAGAAGTAGGCTCCCCACTGAGCAGGGAGCCTGATGCGGGGCTCAATCCCAGGACCCTGGGATCATGATCTGAGCCAAAGGTAGACGGTTAACGGAGCCACTCAGGCACCCCAGCTTGCTTATGTGTTCTAAGAAATAAGGACTGCACGGGTATACGGATATCACCTGGACAGTAATCTTTCCAAATCAAGCTCCTTGAGCTCTCTGTCATGAATGGAGAAGTGGGGGGAGGTGAGAAGGTGATGCCCCTTTCAACAAAACATTTCTGTCTTTGTCATCAGCATTTTACAAAGATCTGAGTTTTAGGAGAAATGAACAAGAGAGAAGATTGGAATAGCTCAGGGGCCTTCAAACTTCTTTTGATAATGTTTTAATGGGATTTATGAATCTCACTTTGTGGCTTAAACAAAAATCCTCTTGCCGAGAACTTGACCAGTACTTTTGCAGACTTCGTCTTTTGTTAAGAGACACTAGGAGGCAGTGATGAGTCCCAAACGTTTTTCTTGGTGAAATGCCTTCTGTTTTCTTTGGGATGTTTCCCTCTGTAGCCCCAGGACTATGAGATATCCATTTGGCCTTTGAGATATCCATTTGGCCTTTGAGACAACAGCAGTAGAATGTTTTCTAGTAATACCTGGAGCAGAGCGCTTGGTGGATCTGTTCTAATAATAATAAGGGCTTGAAACTAATTGTAGCCCTACTTTCCATTCATTTGTTCATTGTTTACCATAAAATTCAACATTCCCATCATGGTTCACAAGGCGCTACCCCTCTAGCCCCTTACCCTCTGACTCTGTTTTCTAACTTCCAGCCACTATTTCATAAAGCCTTCCTAAAATTTGCCTTCAGACCTGCTGTTCCCTCTACGTGAGATTCTCTTCCCTTCATTCCCCACCTGCTTAACGCCTAGGCATGTTTCAAGTGTCATCCTAAAGGTCTTCCTCAGGGATACCTGCCCTGAACACACCACCCAGCTAGGAACTGTTGTCTCCTATACTGTCTCCTCATACCCACACTGTTTTTTCATTGCACTTAGCACGATATGCTCTTTTATATCCATTTGTGATCTTGTCTTTGGCATTTGTCCCACCAAGTTGTAAATTCCATGCAGGGAGGAGCAAATTTCACTTTATTTTTTTTTCCCCAGGAAAATTTAACAGGCTTATGTATAATTGTTATAAAGTTGAACTTGTTCACTGAAATATTTTGATTTGCATTAATGCTTTATGTCCCCACATTTATATTAAAAATTCACATACAAATGAAAATGGAAAAACGGCCAATACCTGATCTCTGTCCCCTATTTTTTCACTTGCAATCATATGCTTAGGTACATTTTGTCCCCATGGGGGGAAAAAACATCTAATGTTCAGAACCACCAATAACAGGAAGAAAAGAATCCTTTTTTTTTTTTAAGAATTAAATGCTTTCCATCATAGTGGATTCTTTTTTTTTTTTTTAAGATTTTACTTATTTATTTGAGGTAGAGTGAGAGAGAGCACAAGCAGGGCAGAGGGGCAGAGGAAGAGGGAGAAGCAGACTCCCTGCTGAGCAGGGAGCCTAACATGGGGCTTGATCCCAGGACCCTGGGATCATGACCTGAGCTGAAGGCAGATGCTTGGCCATCTGAACCACCCAGGCGCTCCATTCATAGTGGATTATTAAGCACTTCTCCACCTATGCAGCATGCTAAGCTGGATGTCCTTTGGCATAATTGTTACACCTTCAGCCTTGATAGCACATAGGTTGGTGTCTGCAAAAAGGCCCACCAGATGGGCCTCCCTTGCCTCCTGCAAAGCATCAAGAGCTGCGCTCTGGAAGTACAGGTCTGTTTTTTTGAAGTCCTGAGCAATTTCTCACACCAGACGCTGGAAAGGAAGTTTGCCAATGAGAAGTTCAGCGGACTTCTGATAATAACCCAATTTCACGGAGTGCCACAGTAGGGGGCCAGCAACCACGAAATTTCCTCACCCCTCAGTAGAGGGCGCACTTTTGTAGCCAGTTGCTTCCTCGGTGCTTTACCGCCAGTTGATGGGCTGATTGGCTGGCAGTGGGCTTTGCAAGAACCGCGGTGTGAAGACCTCCTTACGTACCCTCCCTTCTCCTCCGGCTGGAGCGCAGTGAGGGGGAGGCAGCGCGGCATTAGCCAGCCAGGGCAGAGCGGGAGCGCCTGCGAACACCACAATGTTCACTTTCTACACCTTGTGTCTCCAGTGCATAAACTATTTTCTAGCACTTAGTAGGGGCTCAATAAATCCTTATTGAATGACTGTTGAATGGATTTCCACTATCCTTCTGGACTTTAATACTAGAACCAAAGTGAATACGTGATTTGAACCCCATCAAAATATGTTACTGTAACTTTTTTTTATTATGTTCTATTAGCCACTGTATAGTACATAATTAGTTTTTGATGTAGTGTTCAATGATTCATTAGTTAAGTATAACACCCAGTGCTCATCACAGCACGTGCCCTCCTCGATACCCGTCACCCTGCTACCTCCTCCCCCCACCCCTCTTCCCGCTGAAACCCCTAGATTGTTTCTCGGGTTCCCTAGTCTCTGATGGTTCATCTCCCTCTCTGATTTCGCCCCCTTTGGATTTCCCTCCCTTCCCCTGTGGTCCTCCCCACTAGTCCTTATGTTCCACATATGAGTGAAACCATATGATAATTGTCTTTCTCTGCTTGACTCACTTCACTTAATATAATCCCCTCTCATCAAAATCCTAGAGGAGAATATAGGCGGTTAGTTACCTCTTCGACATCAGCCACAGTAACTGTAATTAACTTTTAACAGCATAGCATACCTGTTCAATTCACATGCACTGCTAACACATTAATAAAATTATTGTAGCCTAAAAGAAGGAGGCACGGTTCTGAATGTGTGTTGGATTGGAGTGTCCGAGGCTCAAGCAGCCTCACCACCTGTTCCATCTGGCATTACCGCCATGGGTTGCCACCGCACGAGATCTGATAGCTTGGATAAAAATAGTTTAGCAACAATTTCCAGTAATTTCATTTCAAATTTTCACTTTTCTGTATTTCTCAACCATTTCCTACATACAATGAGAAACAGTTAACAATTTTATTTTTCTAGTGGTCTCCCGCTCTGTGCTTGACCCAGTGATAACAATCAGCATAGGGAATCCAAGAAGGGTGTGTGATACAGACTATCTCCTCAACTGCTAAAAATAGGATGATATGTTTGTTTCATTTGTTATCTTCTCATTTTTTGCCGTTTGAAATAGCACCCCAAAGTTGGGGTGACGAGGTTGAAATACCCAGTCTATCTTTGCCCTGGCAGCTCAGCCACACATCTGTACCTTCCATTTGTCAGCTAGACAACTATGGTGTCTAGCTACAGTGTGACGATGATAAGGAAATTAATAATGTTGACCATTTTTCTCCTAGCCTAATGGTTGGTTTAATTAATTGGTTGCCAGGCACAGCAGATTCTATTTTGATGTCCTAAGTCATCCATTATGAAGACAACAACTCTAATAGACTCAGTATCCAAGAGCTAAATGAGACTTTATTTGAAATCAGCCCAACTACAATGACAACATTATAACTTCAACATGAAGACATACGGTTTGATAAATAATTTCAGGACAATGACTCATTATGTGAAATTGGAATCGCTCCAGGAAATCTTAGCTAAAATGTATAGAAGAATGTTTGCTTTCTTTTAAGAAACCAGGCCTGATGAGTATTTCCAGCATCCAAGGCATACTCCTGACCAATAAAATGTAAAGGGACAGGGAAGTGGATTAAGTTGCTTTTCAGCTTTCATGAGACAGCAGGAAGGGGCTGTTGGCATGGGACCTCAAATGGAAGAAAAACCGTAGAAAGCCTGCATGATACCAGGACCCAAAGAACTGGAAAAATTAGCAACTCTTTGAGCTAAGAGCTAGGCAGACATATAAAAAGATAGTAACAAAAGCCATTTGGTCACAGGGAGGACCAAACTGAGTGACATGTAGAATTCTGTGCCCATGGACAGCTTAGGATCTGAATGGGGTCCCATCTAGGTGAGATAAGTGTATTTTGCAAGTTTTGTCACCCAGAAATTCCCAGTAGCTATTTTCAAACCACATGCTTAATGTTTTATATATGCTGTATATATTTATATATAAATATATATTATATGTATATATAATATACAGATGTGTATAAATGTGGTATTTTCTGTTATTTAGATAGTGCTTACCCAACTTTTTTTTTTTAATAGTTTCAGAGGTAGAATTTAGTGATTCATCAGTTGCATGTAACACCCAGTGCTCATTACATGAAGTGCCCTCCTTAATGCCCATCCCCTAGTTACCCCATCCCCCCACCCACCTCCCCTCCAGCAACCCACAGTTTGTTTCTCAGAGTTCAGTGTCTCTTACAGTTTGCCTCCCTCCCTATTTTCATCTTATTTTATTTTTCCTTCCCTTCCCCTATGTTCATCTGTTGTTTCTTAAATTCCACATATGAGTGAAATCATATGGTATTTGTCTTTCTCTGACTGACTTATTTCACTTAGCATAATACCCTCTAGTTCCATCCACATCATTGCAAATGGCAAGATTTCATTCTTTTTGATGGCTGAGTAATATTCCATTGTATGTATCTACCACATCTTCTTTATCTATTCGTCTGTCAATGGAAATCTGGGCTCTTTCCATATTTTGGCTATTGTGGACATTGCTGCTATAAAATTGGGGTGCATGTGCCCCTTTGGATCACTGTTTGTATCCTTTGGATAAATTTCTAGAAGTGTAACTGCTGGGTTGTGGGGTAGTTCAATTTTAACTTTTTGAGGAACCTCCATACTGTTTTCCAGAGTGGCTGCACCAGCTTCCATTCCCACTAACAGTGTAAGAGGGTTCCCCTTTCTCCACATCCTTGCCAACATCTATTGATTCCTGAGTTGTTCATTTTAGCCATTCTGACCAGTGTGAGGTGGTATCTAATTGTGGCTTTGATTTGTATTTCCCTGATGCCGACTGATGTTGAGCATTTTTTCGTGTTTCTGTTGACCATTTGTATGTCTTCTTTATTGTTTACCCAATGTTTTAAATAATCTTCCAAGTGTTGAGAAAGGAGGTTGTGGTATCTGGCAAAATTCTATGAAAATCATTAACCGTTTTCTCTTTCATTCCCTCCTTTTCTAAAGTAACACCAAACTTATTCCTTTTTTAAAACAGCATGATTCTGCCCAACCTCAAGTCCCTGACTCTCCCCTCTTTCCATGAGGCAGATCCATTTCCCTAAGTGGAATTCCAGAAATAACTGTTGCTACAATTGTATATATCGTTGAGTTATATCACTTCGAACAAGTGACATATTCAGAATTTTTGGGGGGGAAGCGAGCTGTGCATTAGGCTGGTATAGTCAATGGTGGTGTTGCCTGTCCCACATCCCCTTTTTGGAGCCAGTGGACCCATCCTCTACTTGCTCTGTGGCTGCTCCTGGCTCTCCATTGTCCCCTTCTCCGGAGAAGAATTGTTTTTGGCCAAGAGGATCTCACTCTGGAAATGCCTGGGAGGTTGTGTCCTTCCCACCCCCATGATTGATTCATATGTGGTTAAACTACTGAGTTGTTGAAACCAGAGAAGTCTGAGCAGGAGGCTACAGGAAATAAAAAAATGACATTGTTTCTTCCCCAGGGGGCCATCCTTCACCACTTAACTGAGTGACCCACCCAAGGTCATTCTCCTGCCCAAAGGGGTAAAGTGTACCATCAACACTGACCCTCACCTCTGCAATGGGGAAAAGGCAAGCAACTGGCTGAGCAAAAGGCATAGAATCTAAAAGCTAAAAAACCCTAAAAATGGCAAGAAAAACCAAGTTTGGGGGGAAATAAATAACTGGCAGCAAGAGCTTTGGAGACAGCACGAAAGCACACAATCCTCCCTCGGAAGAGCAAGGATGGAGATTCAGTACTTAAAAATGCATCTGGAACAATCTTAGAAGTGGACCTAAAATTAGCTACAATTGTAATAAGAACCCTCACATAAAAATAACAGTAATAAAAAGTAACAATAGCTATCGTTGATTGAGCACCTACAGAGTGTGAGGCTCTAGGAGGCTCTCTGCCAGGTTCCTTACATTTATTCTTCAGAATCCCTGCAACAAATCTGTAAGGCAGGGATGAGGCCAACACCAGCCTCTGGCCACAGTGCCACGTTGCCATGTTTTTATTCCATTACAAACTCGCATGGGAAAGAGTGGTGGGGAACATGGGAGGAAAGAGAAATGGAACCTACAGTGCCCTTTCCTCCTCTTTAGCACACAGCACAGTGCCTGGCACTAGTAGTCACTCCAGAAATATTTATGGAAGACCAGAAATTTACATACCAAAATTTTAATAATGCTTAACTTTGGATGGTGGGGCCAGGAGCTGCACTTTCTTTCTTTCTTTTTTTAAATTATATTATGCTAATTACCATATATTACATCATTAGTTTTTGATGTAGTATTCCATGATTCATTATTTGCACATAACACCCAGTGCTCCATTCAATACATGCCCTCTTTAATACCCATCACCAGGCTAACCCATTCTCCCACCCCTGTCCCCTCTAGAACCCTCAGTTTGTTTCTCAGAGTCCATAGTCTTTCATGGTTTGTCTCCCCCTCCAATATCCACCCCACCCTTCATTCTTCTCTTCCTGCTATTTTCTTCTTTTTTTTTTTTTTTAACATATAATGTATTATTTGTTTCAGAGGTACAGGTCTGTGATTCAACAGTCTTGCACAATTCACAGCGCTCACCATAGCACATACCCTCCCCAATGTCTATCACCCACCCACCCCATCCCTCCCACCCCCCACCACTCCAGCAACCCTCAGTTTGTTTCTTGAGATTAAGAATTCCTCATATCAGTGAGGTCATATGATACATGTCTTTCTGATTGACTTAACTTTGCTCAGCATAATACCCTCCAGTTCCATCCACATCATTGCAAATGGCAAGATTTCATTTTTTTTTTGATGGCTGCATAATATTCCATTGTTTATATAGACCACATCTTCTTTATCCATTCATCTGTCGATGGACATCTTGGCTCTTTCCATAGTTTGGCTATTGTGGACATTGCTGCTATAAACATCGGGGTGCACGTACCCCTTCAGATCACTACATTTGTATCTTTGGGGTAAATACCCAGTAGTGCAGGTGCTGGGTCATGTGGTAGCTCTATTTTCAACTTTTTGAGGAACCTCCATACTGTTTTCCAAAGTGGTCGCACCAGCTTGCATTCCCACCAACAGTGTAGGAGGGTTCCCCTTTCTCCACATCCCCGCCAACATCTGTCATTTCCTGACTTGTTAATTTTAGCCATTCTGACTGGTGTGAGGTGATATCTCATTGAGGTTTTGATTTGGATTTCCCTGATACCGAGCGATGGTGAGCACTTTTTCATGTGTCTGTTGGCCATTTGGATGTCTTCTTTGCCGAAATGTCTATTCATGTCTTCTGCCCATTTCTTGATCAGATCATTTGTTCTTTGGGTGTTGAGTTTAATAAGTTCTTTATAGATTTTGGATACTAGCTCTTTATCTGATATGTCATTTGCAAATATCTTCTTCCATTCTGTCAGTTGTCTTTTGGTTTTGTTAACTGTTTCTTTTGCTGTGCAAAAGCTTTTTATCTTGATGAAGTCCCAAGGAGCTGCACTTTCATTTATGTTTTCTCAACCTTTCTGCATGAAATTTGCTCTTCTGTAAATTGGAAAATTATGAGTGTACGTAACTATATGCCAATGCTTAAATATTTTGGAAGTTATGATTAATTTAATTCCTAAACAAAGAGCGTTTTTTGGTATTCATAAGACCTTATTTAGTTTTTCCATGTATCATTTTAGGCTTTAATTTATTAGTACACATAAATCCAAGGTTGCCTAAATGCTTCTTAGAAATGAACTGTTAGCAACAACCATAGCATCTGCAGAATGCCATTATGAAGGTGGCTCTGAGTCCCAACTTGAGGGCTGCCCCAGCTTTTCCCTGGGGGAGAGGGCCATGGTTTAGGGCACCTCTTCTGCTCTCTGAAAAGGAAACTTCTACTTTCATCTATGGCCATACAAATGTCCCCAAAAGGGAGAGTCTTTAGATCACAGGTCTGTGCTTCATAACAGCTAGCACTAAATAAAAGAAATCTCAGCAAATGTGATGGCAGTCAGATCCAAAAATTAGGACGCTAAGAAGTCTGCTTAAATTAAAATATGCCTGGGTGCCACGACTCAGTTTTCTTCAACTACCCCTAGGTGAGATTAATGAAAATGCTCTGGAATGTCATTTCTTTTCCCCATTGAACCACTTTCTGACCAGCCATCCATCAGTCCTTTGCCAAGTGATCTGGGCCCAGAAACTGAACTGTACTCCCATTTTAGATGAAGAAACTGAGGCTCAGAGAGCTTGAACGATCTGCCAAGGAGCATAGCTAGCTGAAAGCAAGTCTGACATGAGAGCAAGTTTCCTGATTGCCATATGCAATTTCTGTGGTACCCACTGAAGAGCGCAGTTTGTCTTGGTTCTTCTGGACACTTCCCTGTCCTGAGGTCACTCTGCTCCCCCTCCTCATACAGGCCCTCTACATCCATCCATCACCACTTGCTCCTGAAAAAACTTAGCATCTGGCCCACCTTTCCCTACAACCCCTTCCCCATCTTCAGCTGACATTTTCCCCGCCTTCAGCCTATAGGGGGCAAAGGTGCTCTTTCCTGGGGGTCACTGTTCCACAAGCTTCAGGGACAGGCCCAGCCCTCTGATTGTTACTTTCTCTGACCCTTCTCCACAAGCAGCCCCTTTGTCTGATGCTGGACTTTGCAGGATGACTGCTCCCTATCAGCTGTGGTTTAATGAAGCTCCCACTAGTTTCCGGCCAACCAGCCCAGGTCAGGACCTCAGAGAAAAGCAGCTACTGACATTCGCTGCTTGTCCTATTGTCAGCCCAGCTCTGACAAGACAGCACCTTATTTTCCTTCTTTTGCCCCATTTTAGTTGTGGATCCTGTCCCCCATACTCCATTCATGAGACCCTGCCTCTAGGGTCTGTTAGCTTCCCCATTTCCTCTGAGCTTGGGGCCCTCACTTGCTGGGCCTCCTGGAGAATATATATATATATATATATATATATATATATATATATATATATATA
>NC_058403.1:147104565-147128104 GCF_002201575.2 Neomonachus schauinslandi | reverse complement strand
ATATATATATATATATATATATATATATATATATATATATATATATATTCGGTTAAACCATATATTATCCATATTTTTTACCTATAGAAAGGACAATTTTGTTTGGTTTAACTTAATATAGGAAAGGCCTACATGAACACCAAGACATTGTTGAATTGTACCTTCGTGAAATTTTTTTTTTAAAGATTTTATTTATTTATTTGAGAGAGAGAGAATGAGAGAGAGAGCATATGAGAGGGGGGAGGGTCAGAGGGAGAAGCAGACTCCCTGCCGAGCAGGGAGCCCGATGTGGGACTCGATCCAGGGACTCCAGGATCATGACCTGAGCCGAAGGCAGTCGCTTAACCAACTGAGCCACCCAGGCGCCCAGCCTTCGTGAAATTTTAAAGAAAGTTTACCCACGTATTGTCCCTCATTTTTGGAGAGCCTGACCTTTCTAGTCTCTTACATACTATATAGTCATACATCTTCATGTATATATGTGTCTGTGCATGTGTGTGTGTGTGTAAACTCATATGTCTTTTTTCTCAAGATTTTATTTATTTATTTATTTATTTATTTATTTATTTGAGAGAGAGAGTGAGTGAGTAGGAGGGAGAGAGAATCTGAAGCAGACCCCGTGCTGAGCAAAGAGCCTGACATGGGTCTTGATCTCACGACCCTGAGATCATGACCTGAGCCTAAACCAAGAGTTGGATGCTCAACCGACTGAGCCACCCAAGCACCCTTAAGCTCATATGTCTTAATACATGTTTATGTTATTTTCACTGACTACCTTTTAACATGGCAACATAATAGTTTATAATTAAAAATGAAGCCAAAGCCCTAGGTCCTGCACTCTCAGCAGACATGGAAGGGATGCTGTTCACAGCTGTGCCCTTGGTGGGCAGATTTCAGCAGGGACCACAATCCTCAGAGGTTCTGAAGTGGGCACACCAATGTCATTCCACCACAGGCTTGGTTCCCTGCTGGGGAAGCAGCTAAGCTCCAGAACAGAGGAGTCAGCACATCTGTCTGCTTAGGAGGAAGTTTTAGCTCAGTCATGCAGAAGGCTCGAAATGGGGCTGGAGCAATTTACAATTAGCCGTCCTCATTTGCATTTTTCTTACTAGCTGCTATGTAGAGAAGAGCTTACACATGCTGGCTGATAATTCTGGGAGCTGGGTCTGCCTTGATCCACAGACCTGCAGGCAGAAGGGATTTTAGCAGAGCTCTCATTCAAATACTTAAGGGAAAACACTTACGAAGCAGATATTCCATCTCACTTTTTGTGTTAGTAATATTTTATCTGTTCTTAGGACTATTTGTTATAGCAGATACTTTGTTATAGCAGATTCCTCCACATGCTATCTGGGTGAGCTGAGACAAAGCATTCAGCCTTTCTAAACTCAGTCTCCTTATCTGTAAAATGGGATAAGAATGTGCTCCTCATAGGACTGTTGTGAGATAATGTTGACATCATAGTGGGGCAGGCAGCCAGCAAACTAAGATTACACTAATGTGTGGTTGTTGTGATAGATGATGAAAAGGAAACATTCAGGGTACCACAAGAGTGACTAATAGAGATCTGGGTTGGTCAGGGGGTGGTGGGAAACTGGGGAGGCTTTACATCTTAGAGATGTATTGAAGATGATGTCATTATTGTACCCAGTTCAGAAAAGACAAAGGGAGCATCTTGAAATGATTACAAAAGTTTAGGTGTGGAATGCATGTCTTTGGGTAAAGGAAGGTGATAAGACCCCATAGCTACCAATAGATGCTTTTGTATTCTGTTAGTATTTCTGTATGTGCTTGATTAACAAAATAAAGGAAGTGAATAATTCAGAAGTAGGCTTTTACTACTGGTGCAAGGTTCTCAACAATGACACTATTGACCTTTTGGGTGGGATAATTCTTTGTTGTGGGGGCCTTGTGCATCATAGAATATTTAGCAGCATCCCTCAGGTCTACTAACTTCCTAGTCATGGCATCCAAAATGTCTCCAGACATTGCCAAATGTCCCCTGGTGAACAAAACCATCCCCAATGGAGAATCACTGTTCTAGTGAATTCATCTTAGAATCACGTAGCATTTGGAGTAGATGAATCAGTAATAAATAGTTCCCCATTTCTGAGGACAGGAGAGAACATATTAAAACAAACAAGCAAAAACAAAAACAAAGGCAACTGGAGACTTGATCAGAGTGTCAGGTGGGTCTTTCGGCATGGTGACTTCTGCCTGACTTGGCGGTGCTGGGTCATTCTGCGGTCAACCTTGTAACCTGGAACCGGGTTGTCCAGAAGCCCATCCCCGAGCGGCTTAGGACAGGGCTGGTCAACAGAGGAACATGCCCCAAATTTGGGGGACAGAAGTGAGGCACCAGCCATCAGTCTCAGAAGAACTTGGGGGTCTGGTACAATAATGGGCAGATGAACAGCCGACTCTAGCTTATCCTCTTTCTCCTCCACTCCTTGTCCAGTTCTTCCTGACAGCTGGTCCTGCTGACCAACAACAACCCCAGCTCACCACCAGAAATGTGACTGTGGAAGTACAGAGGTGGTAGCTCAGAAACAATAGCTTTCTTTCCATGACAGTCCTGCTTGGGAAACTGGACATGCTTGGCTTCTCAGGGATCCCTGCAAGCTCTGACTTGTCTACCTGTGCTCCAGGAGGTCTAGTTAGGGCTCATTCTTTGACCTCCTGATCCCTCATTCAGAACTTCACTCCCCCAGCTCCTCCCACAATTGGGCAATGTCCAATTTTTACAAATAATCCACCCCTTTGTTCCATAACACTCATAATAGTTGAATGATTGATCTTCGATGCCACCTCTCTCTCCTGTAGCCTTCCTCAGAACTGGAATTTCAGAAGCCACTGCTATCTGAGCCATTGTTAGTCACATCCATCCCAAGAGAGGACACTTAGGATATGAATCATCACCCAGAACAGAGGCAGAGAGAAACAGAACAAGCAGTCAACTTCCTTCCTAATTCAATGGGCACTAATAAATTTATCTCTACTATGCCAGTTCCAAGAGCTCAATTTGTTTTGTCAGCCCTGGAAGATTGTAGACCAGAGGAAAATTAACTCTTTGTAGGCTGAAAGAGCAAGGCTCTCCGTGAGGAGCCTCAGGTGTAAGATTTAAGCTGTGGAGATAAGTTCAATAGAGCAGTCCCCACCCCCACATCCTTACTGAAAGTGGTGACCACAACACAACCTTTGGATTCTTCTGTGTCTTAGTTCAGATTCCCCAGAAGCAGACCCAGAGACAAGGATTTGAGGCAAGTTGTTCCCTCGAGAGAGGATGGCAGGAGGCACTGAGAGAGGCATGGGGAAGTGGGGCAGGGCAGGCAGCCAATAAAGGGTTTCTTATCAAGCTAGTGGCTGTGTGGATAACTGGAGCTTGATTCCACTGGAGAGCCCTGGAAACCAGTGTATCCCACCTGGGGTTGAGGTCTCTTAGGAAGGAAGGGTATTATGTTAATTCCGAAGTACCCTTCTGATCTGTTCTGCACACAGGCAGAAGACCCCAGATGCTGGCCGCTGGAGATTGGCCAGTGTGCACTAAAATGGTAAGGCCCAAGGGAATGTGCAGAGAGGCACTGATAGCATCTGTTGCTCTCGGCAACACCAGGTTTTGTGCATAAGACTCAATATTCAGACAGAAACCAGATCTTAGAGAAGAAACACATCAGAAAATGTAAAAGGGTGTGTGTCCTATGTCTTGCCTCTGATTTTAGGAAGTGCTTGATACCACTGTCTGTGAATCTTGAGTCCTGAAAACTGAAGTCTTTCCCCTCATATTCCTCTTTTCAATTTAGAGCAACGTGGAACACAATACATGTATTTGCTCAGTTTATTTATTTCCTATTCTTTCTGGACTTACATCATCTTCAGACTTGATGGGCAATCTTTGCAAGCCAACACAAGCTTTATACCTAGCAGACAACTGGGGAGGGGGGCTGCTGCAGCTCCCTGCAGAGGTGAGAAGAACCCAGCAGATGCAGCTACTCAAGCATCACCCGCCATATATTCATCTATTGTATTAATGATAACTGAATGATAAATAGCATTTGGGAAATTACTATATGCTATACACTGTGCATGCCACTTACTCATCAGAACAACTGTGATGACACTTTAGAATTACTTGGGAGCTTTTAAACATAGGAATGCTTGGTGGCCCCACCTGGGATCAGTTATATTGGACTTGCTTGGGGTTGGAACATGGCATCAGTACATTTTAAAAACTCACCGGGTGTTTGTAATGAACAACCTGAGTGAAGAGCCATTGCTTAGAATAGTGGTTTCCAGACCAGTGTGCATCACAATGCCCCAGAGGGCTGATAAAAAAGATTTCTGGGCTTCACTCTCAGAGTTTATGATTCAGTAGATCTAGGGTGGGGACCACAATTTTGCATTTCTAGCAAGACCCCAAGTGACCACTGATGTCTGAGGACCTCACTTTGAGAACCATAGATCTAGAACAACTTTGAGGATGGTGCTAATACTAATAAACTGTTTTTCATGTTAATGAACTGAAGCTTGGTGATGACCAAGCTAGAACTTGCACTCAGGTCTGGGATCCATGCCCTTAAAATCTACGCTCTATTTGCCTAATCTGATAGACAAGTAGATCAGGCCCGACTTTGTCAATTACTTCACTGAAAAGCAGCTGCAGCCAATTTCCAGCATTGTGCAAGTCTGCCTGGTGGGCTGCATTGAGTCAGTTCCGAATTCTTGCCTGGCAAGAAGGAAGAAGCATTAGAAATTAGAAAGCTAACGTAGCTTCATTAATCAAGATAACATTAATTGCTCCAATCTTCTTAATGAAGGACTGTTAATGCTTACAAAAACACTTTATCCAAGACAATTTCCAAGTGCCTTCTTCAGGGCTTATACTCAGAACAAAAGCTCTTCTGGATAAATGTTCTCTCCCGAATGGACTCAGCTCTCTGTACCACCTTCCTAGGTAGCCAAGATGTTCGTTAGAAAGTACAACTCATTCCAGATGATCCCTGGGGCAAGCTTCAGCTGCCCCGGGGAAGGAGGGCTTTGGTCTATGAGGAATTCAGGGACAGTCTCAGGTTGTTTTAAATCCTTTGTGAAAGTCAGAAGTTAAAGCCAAAGAACATCATAAACAAATTGATTATGAGTTCAATTTCCTCCAGTGTTTTTTTTTTTTTTTAATTACCATGGAAGTGAATTTTGAGTGAATTTTGAAACCTCAAGCATCCAAGTGTTTGCACTTCTAACTTTAATCAATTTTCAATTTAACTTCTAAGATAGGCTGAGGATCTCCAAGATTCTTGGAGGAGGCCAGCCTTCTGTTTATGGGCTCTCCCTCTCAGATCCTCCCTCCATGCAGGCCTGCTCCTTGCAACAGTGATTCTTTCTTTTAGAAGAGGGGCATGGAGCTGAGATGTGCCGTGATAAGATTATTCCCTGACCCTCCTCTCTTCCTTCCATCTCTCCCTGCTAGTATTCCTTCCTTCCTTCCTCTCTTTTCTTTTCTTTTCTTTTCTTTGTTTGTTTGTTTGTTTGTTTGTTTGTTTCTTTCTTTCTTTCTTTCTTTCTTTCTTTCAGAGAGCCATACAACCAACAGGCTGAGAGTAACATAGAAAACTATCTTATGTGTATTCTCTAAAAGCAGAGCCTGAGATGGGTTGTTTGCAAATGATAGAGGGACTGATCTCAAAACCCCTGAGAATGAGGAAAGCAGGCAGGAGAGGGAAAGAAACCAAACAAACGTGTGAGTAAGCTGAAGTCTAGCCTCAGCCTGACCGCATGTGGAGGGTGAGTACATCACAGTGTTCCTTCCCCGAGGCCAGGGGGCCAGCCTTTTGTACCCTGTATCAGTCAGTGTTTGGTAGGCCACTGATGGGAAGGGCATACTATCCAGGCATTTCCAGAAGTGGTTCCCAACAGACCAAGGGCAAGTGCCCGGATAAAGAGGCAGCTATCTAACACTCACAGAAGCTGGTGATGGGAGCACCTGCCAGATAAAAGGGATCTGGGCACCAACAGCATTTACTATGGGAACTTCACAGAATCAAGGAGCCTATTTGTCATGTGTATGTATAGCAAGTGCCATTGGGAAGAAAGTGACATTTTCCTTCTGTAACCTTTCGTTAGGACCACCCAGGGCCCTTGGTTGGCTTTCCCCTATCTCTCTTCATACCTCCACTGTAGCCCTTAGGTTTGTTAATACGTTTATTGTGTCTGTCTCAACATTGAGACCAAGAGGTCCTGGAGGGTTGGGACCCTGACTCACTCATCTTTGTATCCCCAGACAGCACCTGGCACATGCGGGAGCCTCCTGGTTTGTTAATGGTTTGACCAAGCTTTCCTGTGCTTCCTCTTCATTAACACCTCTCAGTTCAATCCCATCAGGGCCACTTTCAGTTCAAAAGACAATGATCAGGATCTTAAAAATGCCCATCTCTGGAGCTTAGGGAGCATTTTAATATAATTACAGTTGTGTAGAAATGAAATAAAGACCAATTGTTCTCTCTGAATAGATGACAATGCCAGAAGGTTTAGTTATTCTTGAACACTTCTGGTCCAAAGAAAGACCAATTAATGGATCTTAAAAGGAAGAGGCAACAACCGGCATAGAGATTAACAAAAGAGACATGGACCATTCTTCAAGGTACTAACTGGCACATTCAGAGACAGCATTTTGCATAGCAAAGATTATTATAAGGGAAAAAAAGGCAAAATAACTTGGGAATAGAAACTCATTTCACTAGGCTGGTGACCTGTAAGTAGATATCACTCTGGCATTATAAAATGTAGAAATTGGATTTTTCAAGTATATTCCCAAACATCTTCTACTTAAACTAAAACTCTTTCCTTTCCACTTACAATCATGAGAAGTTATTATTGCAATACAATAATTACAAGCAAAAAATAACTTGCACAAAATTGATGCAAATAGTGTTTTAAAGAAAGCAAAGATTATATCATGACAGATCGAATACATGATTGTGCTTAAAATCTCTAAAAATTACACAAAAATAACAAAATCAATGTCTTGATTTTGATGAGAAAAGCTCCATCTAGACATAGTGTTTCTGAAAAGATTATGAGTGTTGGAAAGGAGTTCTCTTGGACCACTGCCCAGACACTTAGCTATTGTGACGTTCCCTTCTAAGATACATGATTGGTGGAAGGTGGGTGATGTGCCCGATCCTAGTACCATTTTCATGGTCTAGCGGGTCTTCATCCAAAGGTTGTTTCCCAGGAACAAAGGCGATTCCTTTTGTCCTGCCCTGGCCAAGTACCACGGCATCCTCAACAGTTAGAGCACTGTACTAGAAGGAAAACTCTCCCCAGCACTCATGAGTATCAGGGCTCTTCTGGTTGGTCTCTGCTCCTGCCTACACTTCCTGGACTCCATTCCCTTTTTGGTGGTTGGTAGTGAGTAGGCGGGAGGGAAATGCCATTTGGGGGGATTTACAAAGAGAATTCCTAAGAGATATCATGGTAATAGGAGGGAGGGAACTCTGAACCCCTCTACAAGCCATGATGATTCCTGGCTTTTCCATTGTTAGGATTCCTGGAGCTCTAACTCAAAGATTAGCTCTAGGAGGAAAGCATGTGTTTATATCACTTCCCTCAACATGCCCAGTACTTTCCACCTGGGAGATGTTGCTATTCTAGACTCTTCACCAGAGCATTAAAATTAGTGAAAATCTCCTCGATCCTCGCAATCTGTCTACTTTGGGACATTGAGAAGAGTGTGGTATGTTACTGGGAAAATGTGAAAGGCTGCCTCGGAGACTGCATACTATACATCATTTTTATACCAGAAACTCACATTTTTAGTGGAATGTAGTTAATGTGACTGCTTCTGCCTCTAACTTTTTATGACCGAACCACATGGATGATTTACTCCCTGATGTCTTTAATATAGATCTTCTTTCCATACACTTATGATGCACGAACTTTGCTCATCTACGTATTTTTGGTGTGTTTTTAAATGGCTTTCCATAAGTCAGTCAGAGAAATACAAATACCATGTGATTTCACTCATATGTAGAATTTAAGAAACAAAATAAATGAGCAAAGGGGAAAAACAGAGAGAGAGAGAAACCAAGAAACAGACTCTTAACTATAGAGAATAAACTGATGGTTACCAGAGGGGAGGCAGATGGGGGAATGAGTGAAATAGGCGATGGGGATTAAGAGGTGCACTTGTAATGAGCACCAGGTGTTGTATAGAATTGTTGAATCACTATATTGTACACCTGAAACTAATATAACACTGTATGTTAACTATACTGGAATTTAAACAAAAACTTAATAAGAAATGGCTTTCCATAAGTGTTAATTAACCTCCCAAGAAAAAGCTGAGTGATCTGATAAACACTTCTGGTATTTTTATCTAGTTAATTTTTAATTTTTTCCCAATGTATATTTTTTAAAAATTGAGTTTATAATAAAGTGCACAAATATTAAGTATACAGTTTGATGTTTTATTTTTTTAATTCACATATAATTAACTTACAGTGCTATATTAGTTTCAAGTGCATAATATAATGATTCAACAGTTTGATTAGTTTGACGTGTGTACATCCCCGTCCACAGAGTTACTACCCTCTTTGCTGTCCCCTTGAAAGCCATGTTTCTCAAAAGCTTCACTACCATTCACTCTTTGTCTTTTCTCCTTCCACAGCCTCTTAATCTACCACAGTCTTGCCCTCCAAGTCTCTAATTTTTGTCCCTTCAGTCCTGCAAAACTTCCCCCAAATGTATTGGCTTCTCCGCTTGTTGACAATAGCTCTCCGCCATGGAAGCTACTCAGATTCCCAGGTCTTGTCCCTGACCCTAGAAATGGCAAATGCCCCAAGGCAAAAACAACTGTAGAGTTCTGGCCCACCTCTCCAGGATTTCCTTTTTCTAGAATACTGGCCCTGAAGTCCTGGTAGCCCCAGAATCTGTATTATGCTTTCCAATACATTTTTAAAATGATCAATGGGGCTATAAGCTATCCCACCATGATTGGAAGAAGTCAATTATGTTCTTTACATTGTAGAGTTATGCATATTTTTTGAGACCTTATGTTACTTGACTTGTCTGACAGGTAACTACCACTTCCTTTTAAGGCTCTCTCCTCTTTTAATTTATGTGATAGGTTGGGATTTCCTTTTTTCTTTATCCTTCCTGTCCTACCCCATATTTTACCTGGTCTGGATGGAGGTGTGTCTCTGGTAAGACAGAGCAAGGAGATAGAAATATGCTTGTCATAATAATGCTTAAAGGTATGCCATAGGAGATGGTTAATATAAGCAGGAGAAAGATACATTTACCTTGAAGATATCATTCTCAAGAATCTGAAGGATCTAGAGCTACAGTCTTCCTGGGCCTCTACCTCCCACTCCCCTATCCCCAGGGTTAGATCATCAAGACCTGCTATCCCCAAATTCCAGAACCTTGTGTATCTACTTCCCAGGTGAGCTCCCTGGAGGAAGGACAGAAGTGTAGAAGAGGCAAATGGGTCCTGGAAAAGGGGAGAAGGAGGAAGATCAGAGAGAAGGGGCTCACATGTGTTTCATAGAGGTCTCCATATGGACCAATATATAGCATTCATAAAATGTATAGAGCTGCTTGTAACTGTCTCAGGATTCTATAACTGTGTTCTCTTTTCTTCATGTGACTGCCCTTGTCCATCTTTCTATTTGCTGGTTCCATAAAGTCCATGGATTCATTCTCCACTGATATTACTTGATGCTCCTTTCTATCTCCTTTGTGGGGCTCTTTTTACTCATCCTTTAAATGTGTCTTTCTTCAGGGACACCTTTAGAGTCTTCTCCTTCCATACTTTCTTGTGGAAATTCCTATGTAGATTCTTACTCGTTCCATTGGCTCTAGTGACCACCTGTAAACTGGTTACTTATAAATTTATATCCCCAGAACTGATTACTGAGTAGGACCAGCTACAGAATTTGTGGGGCTCAGTATACAATAAAATTGTGTGATGCCTTATTAAAAAATTATCATGAATTTCAAGATGGCAACAGCAGAACATTAAGATTAACATCAAGACATTAGGGGCGCCTGGGTGGCTCAGTTGGTTAAGTGACTGCCTTCGGCTCAGGTCATGATCCTGGAGTCCCTGGATCGAGTCCCGCATTGGGCTCCCTGCTCGGCAGGGAGTCTGCTTCTCCCTCTGACCCTCCCCCCTCTCATGTGCTCTCTGTCTCTCTCATTCTCTCTGTCTCAAATAAATAAATAAAATCTTTAAAAAAAAAATCAAGACATTAACAGCAGGGTGTTCTTCTGAACTTGGAGCCCTGTGTGACTGCCACAGGCTCCACACCCATGGGGCCTGCTCTGCTATGAGGTATAGACCAAAATATTAACTGTCTCCTGGGAATTCTTCATCTTCAACTCAACGTATCCAAAACTCATCTCTATGCCTCTGTCACTTCAAAACCCTTCCTGCTCCTTTGTTTCTGGAAGCAGCAAATGACACTGAATCCCCTTAAATAGCCACATCAGAAATCAGAGTGTCATTCTTACCTCCTTGGTTTCCTCATCCTCTGCAGTCCCAGCTCTCCAAGGTGACTCTGCATCCTTTATACTCCATCCTCACTACATCTACCCTGGTTTCATACACTACTGACTTTCATGTAGATGACCCCCACATCTTGTCAGCTAGTTCCCCTACTTCCAAGCCTTCTCCTTTGTTAATCTGTTTTTCCCTACCATGACGAGAAAGATCTGTCTGTCGCCTAAATTTAATCTTGCTACCTTCCACCTTATAAACCTTCAGTCATTTTCTGTTGCCTTCAACGTAAAATGTAAACTGTGTAGCTTGACAGATAAGTGTCCTCCTGATCCAGCACGGGCCCCCACCTATGGCCAAGCATACTGGACCACAAGAAATTCCCTAACCCTTTCAGTGAAGAGCTACATTGCCAAATAAAATTGTTTTAACCAGAATACCATGTTTATTATCCCCTAGAATAAATCTCACTCTCTCAATCCCTTTTCCTAATTCTTCATGTTCTAAAGGCACACTAAAGCCAGGGAATCTCTTCAGAGGTGGTTGCTAGCTGTCTGTGATTGGCATCCTTACCTGGCTAATATTTCTACTAAGCAAGGAGATGCTGGCCATAAGTCAATTCAGCCCATATCTGTAGTTAAATTCAATTATGAGAAGAGGTTAAGGTAACATCTGGCTTTCAATGTCTAAAATTGTTAAATCACTGTCCTTGAAACTCATCTTTTATGTGGAACAAGAAGTGATCTCCATACATCTATTCTGTGATCCAACAATTCCATGCCTAAATATTTGCTCAAGAAAAGTAGAAACACTTATATTTGAAAGGACAAAATTTTCATGAAATGGAATACTACTCAGCAATAAAATGGATATGGTATGGATACATGCAGAAATAAAGATAAATCTCAATGACATTATGTTAAATAAAAAAAAAAGATGAAAAAAGCATCTATGTACCTGAGTTCAAGAGCAGACCAAACAAGTCTATAGTGACAGAAATCAGAGCAGTGGTTGACTCTGGGGGAGGGGGATGTAGGAGTTGAGCTGTAAAAGTGAGGGTCTGAAGAACAAATTTGTAGGACTCAGACTAACTGATTTAAAAATTTATTCTTAGGCCATAGTAACCGAGACAATGTGGTATCGGTGAAAGGACAGACACATAGATCATTGAAATAAAATTAAGATTCCTGAAATAGACACGTGAATATGATCAATTGATTTTTGACAAAGGTTCAAAGGTAATTCTATGGAGAAAGGGCAGTCATTTCAACAAACAGTGCTGGAACAACTGAACATCTGCATGCAAATAAATAAATCTGACCTGTGTCTTGCATTATATAGAAAACATTCCATTCACAATAGTTCAAAAACCATGGGGCGCCTGGGTGGCTCAGTCGGTTGGGCGACTGCCTTCGGCTCAGGTCATGATCCTGGAGTCCCGGGATCGAGTCCCGCATCGGGCTCCCTGCTCGGCGGGGAGTCTGCTTCTCCCTCTGACCCTCCCCCATCTCATGCTCTCTCTCTCTGTCTCATTCTCTCTCTCAAATAAATAAATAAAATCTTTAAAAAAAAAAAAAAAAAAAAATAGTTCAAAAACCAAAAAAAATGCTTATGAATAAATTAAACCTAGAGGTGAAAGATATGTACACTGCTAACTGTAAGATATTGATGAAAGAAATTGAGAAAGACACAAATGGAATTATACATGCAAGAATCAGAAAAATTAATACTGTTAAAATGTCCTTACTACCCAAAGCATTCTGTAGATTCAATGCAATTCCTATCAAAATTCCAATGGTATTTTCCACAGAAATAGAAAAAAAAAACCCTAAAATTTGTATGGAACCACAAAATACCCCAAAAACAGCCAAAACAATCTTAAGAAAGAAAAATAAAGCTGGAAGCATGGCACTTCCTGATTTTAAACTATATTACAAAGCTATAGTTATCAAGTCAGTGTGGTACTGGCATAAAAACTGACACATCAAACAACCAATCAAGAGCCCAGAAATAAACCCCTATATATATGGTCAATTAATATTTGACAAGGGAGCCAAGTATACTCAATAGAGAAAAGATAGTTTCTTTAATAAATCGTGTTGGGAAAACTGGATATTCACATGCAAAAGAATGAAATTGGGACCCTATCTTATACCATTCATGAAAATTAACTTGAAATGGACTAAAGACATAAATGTAAGGCCTGAAACTGTAAAATTCCTAGGAGAATACATAGGGAAAAAACTGCTTGACATTGGTCTTCACAATGATTTTTTGGATATGACGCAAGAAGTATAATCAACAAAAGCAAAAATAAATGAGCAGGACTAAATCAAACTAAAAAGACTTCTGTATAGCAAACCATCACCAAATGAAAAGGCAACAGAATGGGAGAAAGTATTTGCAAACTATATAGCTGATAAGAAATTAATACCCAAAATATATGAGGAACTCATACAACCGAGGAGCCCAAAAAGGGGAAAAAGTAATCCAATTAAAATAGGGAGAGGCCCTGGATAGACATTTTTTCTAAAGAAGACATACAGATGACCAACAGGTGCATGAAAAGATGCTGAACATCACTCATAATCAGGGAAATGCAGATCAAAACTACAATAAGATATACCTGGCAGAGCAGCTATGATCAAAAAGACAGGAGATAACAAGTATGAGTAGGATGTGGAGAAAAGGGAATCTTTGTGTACTGTGTAAATTGGCCAGTCATAATGAAAACCAGTATGGAGGGGCACCTGGGTGGCACAGTCAGTCAAGGGCCAGAATCTTGGTTTCAGCTCAGGTCTGATCTCAGGATTGTGAGATCAAGCCTTGTGTTGGGCTCCATGCTCAGCTCAGAGTCAGCTTGGGTTTCTCTCTTCCTTTCCCTCTGCCCCACCTCCCCATTCTTTCTTTCTCTCTAAAAATAAATAAATAAAATCTTAAAAAAAAAAAAAGAAAACCAATATGGATTCCTCAAAAACTTAAAACACAACTACCATACCAACCCAGAAATCACACTTTTGGGTATATATCCGAAGAAAATGAAATCAGGATCTAGAAGAGATATTTGCGCTCGAATGTTTATTGCAACATTATTCTCTATAGCCAAGATATGGAAACAACCTAAGTATCCATTAACGGATGAATGGTTAATAACCATTCATAATAAAAGATGTGGTATAATGGGATAATATTTAGCCAGGAGAAAAAGGAAATCCTGATATTTTTGACAACAGAGATGGACCTTGAGGTCATTATGCAAAGTGAAACAAGTCAGACGGAGAGAGACAAATACTGTGTGATCTCACATATATGTGGAATGCAAAAAAGCTAAACTCATAGAAACAGAGGGTAGAATAGTAGTTGCCTGGAGGTGGGGATAGGGGAAATGGGGATGTTGGTCAGAGGGTACAAACTTCTAGTTGTAAGATGAATAAATTCTGGAGGTCTAATGTCTAACATGATGACAATAATTAACAATACCATATTATATACTTGAATATTGCTAAGAGAGTAGATCTTAAATGTTCTCACCACACCAAAAAAAAAAAAAAAGGTAATTATGTGAGGTGATAGATGTGTTAACTAACTAGATCACAGTGACCATTTTACAATATATAGGTGTATCAAATTATCATGTTGTACACTTTAAACTTGCACAATGTTATTTGTTAATTACATTTCAATAAAGGTTGGGGGTAGAAAATTGTGGCTCTGAGGAAATAATAAAAGCAGAAAAAAGATACAAGGATGTAAGAAGATGTGTTATGTAAGTTACTCCAATTTTGACACTTAAAGAAATAAAACTTTTCAATTTAATTAAAAAACCCACATTCAAGCATGAAGAATACATCAAATATGTGCCAGTATGGTCTTTCTTGTTGCTGTTCAGTTCCTGATTACAAATGTTGTGGAATAATCGGTTTTGTTCAGTTAGCATATCTGTAGTGGACTAATCCAGTTGGTGGCCATTCCCAAGCATATCTTGGTGACACTAGAGGCATAAAATTATATTAATAAATTTGATCAACAAGAAACACAAATATTAACATTATTCCAATGGCTGCTGTGAGATCCAGAAATTCTCTTCTCACTAGGGGAAATAATAACTGTCCTTGTTTGCTTGCAACTAAGTGAGTTCCCAGCACATAGGACTTTCAGTTTCACAACTGGGATAGTCCTGGGTAGCCCAGAATTGGCTGGTCATCCAGAATTACCTGGTCACCCTTTCCCTCAACTCTCAGGCTCTGAGAGGATATCTGTCACAATAAGGGATTTGCAGAGGATTGCTCCTCCAGGTTCTCATGCAACTCCTTTCCTGATACCTGGGGCCATCTGGGCATGGCAATGCCCATTCCCTGAGCAGACGGTTGTCTCTGCTTCCACCACGTCTTTGTTGTGCTCAGAAACCTGTGGCCCCTACATAGAACATTGTCTGGTAACACCCAAGGAAGGAGAAATCGAGGATTGCTTTTGTCTGTTTTCTTTCTCACCCACTCTCAGGCTTTTTTTGTTTCCAGTTCCCATGTGAGTCTGGGAACAGCAGATTTCCAAAGGTCCAGTAAGTCACCAACTCCCCTCCTGTCAACAGTTTCTGGTTCTCATGATCACTAAATTATAAGTTATTTAATAATCTGGGTCTCACATTTATATCTCACATTGCTTCAAAACCTCTTTAGGAATGATCCCTGAAAGAGAAACAAAATAATTCTAGCTATTGATGGATTTCTTTAAGTTTCTGTTTTGAATGTATTTCAAAAGAAATTTCCCATTGATTTCTTTTTTTAATTTTATTTAAAATCAATTAACATATAGTGTATTATTAGTTCCAGAGGTAGAGTTTAGTGATTCATCCGTTGCATATAATACCCAGTGCTCTTTCCATCAAGTGCCCTCCTTAATGCCCATCACCCAGTTACCCCTTCCCCCCACCAACCTCCCTCCAGCAATCCTCAGTGTGTTTGCGTTAATTTTGCTGAGGTTGTAAGATTTTATCTATTTATTTATTTGAGAGAGAGAGAGAGAGAGAGCAGGCATACCAAGCGTAAGTTGTGGGAGGGAGAGGGATAAGCAGGCTCTGTGCTCAGCATGTGGGGCTTGATCCCAGGACCCTGAGATCATGACCTGGGCTGAAATCAAAAGTCAGATACTCAACTGACTGAGCCTCTTCGGCGCCCCCCACTGAGGTTTTAAAGTCATTGCCTGCCTCAGACTCCTGTGTTTCCCATCTATACCCCCTCACCCTCAGCATCTCAGGGCATGCCTGTCCAACTTCCAGCTGGTGGCACCTGCCTTCTTTGCTGAGAACCTTCCTAGGTCTCAAAAAAAAAAAAAAAAAAAAAAAAAAAGAAAGAAAACGTTCACAGGAGAAGTGCAGAGGAATGAACATCTCCTAGGAGCGGCCCCCCACCCATGACTGAGCTGGAGTGTAAACAACCCATAGCTCCCTTGCCTTCGAGTAGAATAAAGCTGATGCCTGAGTTTTATGTTGGCTCCAAATTTCCCCTGTGGGATTAAGGTTCAAGTACCCCCCCCGTGGTAGCTTGCTTGGTGACATGTCCTTGGTTGTCTCACTTCCCCACTCACCCACCAGTGTTTTCTTCACCTCCCAAGTAAGCCACCTGCTCTCCAAGCACTGTGTCAGGGCCTGCTTCAGAGGAAACCCAAACTAAGAGTCTCCCGTATACAAATCCCAAACAGGTTGTTTCCGCTTCTGTTTATTTCCTCAGAGCACTTATCACAATATAAAATTACTGTGTTTACTAGTGTATTGTCTCTCTCCCTAACAAGGTGAAACTACCTGAGTTTAGTCTGTATCCATGTTCCTCGAGGCTTTCCCCTTAGAACCCTTACACAGCTTTGCATACAGCAGGAGCTCAATAAACAGTTGTTCAGTGAATGGATGAAAGAGTGAATTTTAAGAAAACTGACTCAAGGCCAACAGATCTACAACCAACTTACCAAATTATGTTTCAAGGAACATATGGACAGTGTGTCTGTATACACCAAGCTTGTCTGATAAATGATATGCAAGAATATCCTCTAGTCGAAACTGGAACCTGAGGATGGCCGATCTCAGAGCCTGTGCTCTAACCACTACATTGACTTTTTCATCATTTAAAAACAAAGCTATTACCTATATTATTCTTATTACAGAGGTTTCTTGGCATTGTTATATTACTGTGTGTATGACACTGCTTTGAAAATCATTAAATATGCCCACCTCTGGCAGATACTGTTCACATCTATGCATGTGAAGTGGGAAGAACATGTCCCTTGTCTTCGACAAAGGTCAAGGGCATCCTCAAGGACATAACATCTACAGTCACAACCAGCTTTCCAGCGGAGACCCCTGTTTTGGGGTAAAGCACCTGGGCACCTGCAAAGAAAAAAGTCAGTGGGATGTTTTCAGGATGCTGGCCAGGTGGTTTGAAAAGCCATGCTGCTTAATGACAAAGAGGCTGGGTGCAGTGAAAGCAATTAAGGAATAAGCTGAGGGGCGTCTGGGTGGCTCAATCATTGGGCATCTGCCTTCAGCTCAGGTCGTGATCCCGGGGCCCTGGGATTGAGCCCCGCATCCGGCTCCCTGCTCCGTGGGAGGTCTGCTTCTCCCTGTCCCACTCTCCCTGCTTGTGTTCTCTCTCTCATTGTGTCTCTCTCTGTCAAATAAATAAATAAAATCTTTAAAAAAAAAAAAGGAATAAGCTGAGGTGTGAAGTCACAGGCCCAGATGGATGAAGTTTGCAGAGGTGTCAAAGGCAGAAGTCCAGCTCAGTTCACTGGCCGACTAGCTCCCACCATGTTCCTGTGGTTACTCTCTCCTTTCCTTTCAGGACCCCAACAACAAATCCCAACCCTTGCCTCATTTAGAGCTACTTTTACTTTCTTATTTCTTAATACCTTCCAACACCCATGCCCACAGAACCTCCTCCCTTGACATGGCTCTGTAAAGTCGAGGTCCCCAGCAGTAGAGTCTGAGACAGGAATTCACATGCACAGGACTTATTCAGGATGTACTCTCGGGGGAAACTTGAAAGGGAAAGAGAGAAGCAGATAAGGTGGACGGAGGGCCTGAGAAGGAACATGATCTCAGCTGGGGTCCAACTTCATTCTGATCCAATGGGAAGCTCAGGAGTATGAACTGCACTGCATTTGGAGACAAATCCCTTTGTCACTTGGTCATTGCTTTGGGGCTGTCCTGGGCAGGGGGCAGTAAACTTGTAGCAAGGCAGCTCCCCTCTGGCTGAAGGCATCATTTTGGAGAAGGGACAGCTGTGAGCCATTAGAAGCCTACACTCACAATACTGAGGTGATGGGGGCACCAACTTAATAATGAGGTCTGAGTGGGTATCAAGAACAGTTAAAACAGGGGTATTGAGTTACCTTGCAAAATGGAGGTACTGAAGAGGACTTAGGTCTTGGAGCTTCCAATGTGCTCATTTGTAATTATGCATCCCTTTTTTTTGCAGGTCTTTTGATGAATGGATTAAAAGCAGTGGTTATTTTACTTTCTCCCCAGGAAGAATCCTGTGCGATCCTTCTCCTATACTAACTTCTATAATTACTCATTTGTGATTCATGTCAAAAACAAAAACTGCCTGAAACTTAGGTCTAACCATGTCCCATCCTAGCTAATATTAGCTGAGTGCTTACTATGTGCTTGACACTGATCTAAGTTCTTTATAGGTGTTAGGTCACCTAGCTCTTTCACAAATAGTACTACTAGTCCCAAAGTGAAGTGCTCTGGAACATAGAAAAAGAAGTAAGACTTCCAAGCACTTTTTCCAAAAGCCAACATAACTCAGATATCCAAACCTGACAGAGCACATACAAGAAGGAAGGAAGGAAGGAAGGAATGAGGAAGGGACAAATTTCACTTATAAATAGTGACAAAATCCTACAGGCAGGAAATATTTAAAAATCATGTTCTCACCAGAACTATATAACAAATATATGTAATATAACTAATACCCAATACAATTAGATAAGAGAAAGAACAAGAGGTATAAATCATAGGATATTAGAGAGGCACAGGCAAAAATATTATTATATATAGATCATATAATTTTATATCTGAGAATTTTAGAGAATCCATTGTATTGTACAATTCAATGATCATATTTTTTTCCTTAAAGGCATTTTTTTTTCCTGATCTAGATTTCCTTTTATTTCTCTTAATTTAAGCTTTACACTTCTGGTGGCTTTATGTTGTTGTATTAGAGTGTTTTGAACCAAGCAGCAAAGAAAGCAGTGAGTTCTCACTTAAAATGCTGCATGGCAGGAAAATTACTGTGCTGAGAGGTGGGTATCCGAAGCCTGAAGTTAACTGATCCACTCTCCCATCTTCAAACTATTCCTGTGATTGATGGATATTTTAGATTAATTTACATATTAGTGAAATATAGAATTGCTATATGTGTCCTTTTCTGTAAATAGGGCCAAAGTAGATTTTTTTTTTCTGACTACTAGCAGGAAAAAAAAGGAGAAATTGTATACTAGCTTCAGTTACTGTGATTTTGATGGTAATGTCAACTCCTTAATACATTAAACTGGAAAGATTTTGAAGGCAATATACATCTCAGCTGGGAAGCCTAAAGTAGGACTAAACAGAAGGAGAGTGGGATGGTAAGGAAGCAAGTAATCTTGCAGGGTATTTTCAATTCTCAAAAAAAAAAAAATTTGGAAGTAAGCTTTGCCACAACAGGAAATATTAGAACTATTCCAAATGCCCATTAAACATATCATCAACCTGTCTGAGCAAAGCTGGGATTGCTTCCTGGGAAGCAGTAATATTTCCAGAAAATAAAAATGTAAATATTCTTTTTGCCCAATAACTCTAATACTGAAAATTACAAATTAATTACAAACACAATAGAAGAGATTATTAAAAAGATGGAAAGTATCAGGGTGTGTGTCTATTTTCCTGGTTCCTCCACTTGTTGGCTTTGTGAGCCTAGAAAAGTTACTTAACTTTACTGAGCCCATGGTTTGCATTTTAAAATGAAAAGAGTAAATATAGTATGCTACTTTTTGTGTAAGAGAAATAATGAAATAATACATTATGTATGTATCTATGTATGTTTATTTTTGCAAAAGGAAACACAGGAAGGATTGTTGGGAGAAAGTCATTGAGAGGATGTGAGGCCTGGTTGACCCAGAAGCCGGACGGGGGCAGTCAGATGTTCCTCACCCCATCCCCTGTCCTTGGAATGTACACTGTCCCCAGGCTTCCCACAGTGGGAGCTGTTTTCGAGGATGCAGCCTTCAGATAGTGCTGTGGTGCTGAGACCATCTGCACAGTATATGTGACTCAATGCTGTGAAGCCTCTATATAAACTTGTAAGATTCTGGTGGGAGGCACAGGGATCTACTCGTCTTGCAACCACCCAAGACAAGTCTCATAAGTAAGTTCCCTTTGTTTATTAAACCTGCCACCTACCAACCTGGAATGATCTGCTTCTTTCTTCAGTTTCTCCTTGCCCTCCCTGTGTGGAACCAGCTTGTGAACCAACAAAGATAAACCAAAAACTAACAGAATTGTTTATCTAAAGGAGGTGGATGGGAATGGGGTGGTAGGATTGGGGACAATAACACACAATCCTTTGAGTATTTTGTTTTAGAGAGTTTTGACTTTTGGAATCATGGCCGTGTTTTATGTAACAAAAATTACTAAGGATAAGAAGGGAAACCCTAAAATAGGATACAAACAAAACCAAATGCATTTAATTATATTTCAAATGAATAACATAACCAAACTGAAGGGGGAAATAATAAGAAATAACCCATGTAACTTTCAACACAGTATTTTGACTACATAACCTCAAACTGAAATAAAAAAGAACCTTAAATAAATATTGAATTCTAGTTAATAGGGTGTTTTTTTCTCCACCATTGTGTGTGTTAGCAATTCTAAAACTACTTTTTTTATAAACCTTCTAAGATTGGGCAAATAAGTAAATATATTAAGGATGAGGAAGCTAAAATCAAAGCTGTGGCTTTGGACTAGAGTTGAAAGTATCAGCTTAAACTCATGGTTTCTGATATAGAGATAGAAAGATTGATAGATGATAAAGGGAAAGAGAGAGATGTGTATATTTACATGTACATACATATATTTCCTAGCTCGGTCCACTGTGAGTCTGGAAGCCAAGATACAGCAGTAGTATTGAGTCTATCTAATGCCCAGATTGTAGTTTCTTTTTTTTCCCCTAAGATTTTACTTATTTATTTGAGAGAGAGAAAGGGGGAGTGAGAAAGAGAGAGAGAATGCAGGAGCAGGGGGGAGGAGCAGAGGAAGAGGGAGAAGCAGGCTCCCCGCTGAGCAAGGACCCCAATGTGGGGTTCCATCCCAGGACCCCGAGATCATGAACTGAGCTGGTAGGCAGACATTTAACGAACTGAGCCACCCAGGCGCCCTGTAGTTTCCATAGATCTTCTTCTACTTAAAGAAACCACAAGTCCTTGGGCAAATGGCTGATTCCCGGGCTGGGGCTAGGAGAGTAAAAGATAAACCTGTTGTGCCATGTGAAAAGGACATAAGAGCTAAGTTAAAAGAACACACCAAGCCAAATAGGGGACAATGTGAGTACCAAACAGAACAATGGCAGTTAGGTTAGATTAGAACAGAATCTATGAATCCATAATGATACTCTACAATAGAGATAAAGGAGGAAAGATCTTTTCTTTAGAGTAGAAAGCTGGCTAATAGATGTGGAAGAAGTAATAGAATTCCTCATATCAGTGAGGTCATATGATACATGTCTTTCTCTGATCGACTTACTCACTCAGCATAATACCCTCCAGTTCCATCCACGGGTATTAAAGAGGGCACGTTCTGCATGGAGCACTGGGTGTTATACGCAAACAATGAATCATGGAACACTACATCAAAAACTAATGATGTAATGTATGGTGATTAACATAACATAATAAAAAAATTAATTAATTAAAAAAAAGAAATAATAGAAATTAGTGAGGAAAATTACCATCTTGCAACCTCAATGTAATAATTGATTCAGGCAAGAATTTTCAATGGATACTAAGATCATTAGTTGATAAGTTATTTGGAAACACAATATTCAAATGGTTTCAAATAATCTTTCCATAAATAACTCATTCGCAAAGGGAAAAATTTACCTTTGCAATAGGAGATACAAGGATACTACTTTTGCTTAAGAGAGGTGGTTACAGCAACCAAGATCAAATCACATACATAAAAGGACAAGGGATAAGAGAGGCCAGCTCTCTTGTCTAATGTACAAGATTATAATATAGAACTTTGTCATTGCAACAATATAAGAAATAGAAATATGAGATGCAAATATTGTTCTGAAAAGATTAAACTCTATGTGTAGATGATATGGCCGTATGTCTAGAAATTCAGGATAATCAAATGAAAAGCTATTTTAACCAATAAGACATTTCAATAAGGTAGCCAGACACATAACCAACAATTTGAAAATTCATTTTCTACACATCAGAAAATGTTCATAGAGAAAGATTGATTCACAAAGGAAACACAAACTAACAAATGGCACTCAATATGTGCAAGACTTATATGAAGGAAACTGTTCAATTATCCAGAAAGACTTAGACCATCATGATCCCAATGGGAGAAGCCGATAATGTAAAGTTAACCATTCTTTCCAAATTATTCCATAATTTAATTCAATGCAATGGTAATCATAATTTTTTTTAAAGATTTTATTTATTTATTTGAGACAGAGAGAATGAGAGAGACAGAGAGCACATGAGAGGGGGAAGAATCAGAGGGAGAAGCAGGCTCCCTGCCGAGCAGGGAGCCCGATGCGGGACTCGATCCCGGGACTCCAGGATCATGACCTGAGCCGAAGGCAGTCGCTTAACCAACTGAGCCACCCAGGCGCCCAATGCAATGGTAATCAAAGTCCTCAAAGTCCTTATTTTAATTTTCCAAGTTTGTTTTATCAGATGACAAAATTAACAAAGATTGCCTATATATTTTTAAACAGCTTTAGGGATATGAAATTTACAAACATAAAGTTAACTTGTTAAAGTGTACATCTCAGTGGTTTTTAGTATTTACAGAGTTGTGCAATCATCATCAAAATCTAAATTTAAGACATTCTCATCTCAAACAGAAAATCCATTTTCAGCTTCATTTTTTAAATGATAGCTTTATTGAGATATAATTCACACACCATAAAGTTCATCTTTTAAAAATATCAATTCAGTGATTTTTAATGTATGACAAAGCTGTGCATAGATTACCACTAATTTCTTTTTTTTTTTAAAGATTTTATTTATTCATTTGAGAGAGAGAATGAGAGAGAGCACATGAGAGGGGGGAGGGTCAGAGGGAGAAGCAGACTCCCTGCTGAGCAGGGAGCCTGACGCGGGACTCGATCCCGGGACTCCAGGATCCTGACCTGAGCCGAAGGCAGTCGCTTAACCAACTGAGCCACCCAGGCGCCCAGATTACCACTAATTTCAAAACAGTTTCATCACTCCAGAAAGAAACCTCAAATCCTTTAGCATTCACTCCCTACTTCTTCTTCTCTCCACCCCTGGCAACCACTAATCTACTCTCTGTCTCTATGGATTTGCCTATTCTGGATATTTCCCTATAAATGGAATCATAGTATGTGCCTTTCTGTGTCTGACTTCTTTTGAGAAAAGAAGAAATAGAAGAAGTTTTGCCTGATATCAAAACATACTGTAAAGTAACAGTACTAAAATGGGGTAGAATTTTGATAGAAATAGAAAAGCATATCCCTGATGATTAGTGATGTTGAGCAACTTTTCATGTTCTGTTGGCCATCTGTATGTCTTCTTTGGAAAAATGTCTATTCAGGTCCTCTGGTTGCCAGAGGGGAGGTGTGTGGGACGATGGAAGAAATAGATAAAAGGGATTTAGAGTACACATATCTTGATGAGCACTGAGTAATGTATAGAATTGTTGAATCATTATATTGTATACCTGAAACTATTCTAACACTGTATGTCAATTATACTTGAAGAAAGAAAAGAAAGAAAGAAAGAAAGAAAGAAAGAAAGAAAGAAAGAAAGAAA
>NC_058403.1:147001831-147104555 GCF_002201575.2 Neomonachus schauinslandi | reverse complement strand
AAAGAAAGAAAGAAAGAAAGAAAGAAAGAAAGAAAGAAAGAAAGAAAGAAAGAAAGAAAGAAAGAAAGAAAGAAAATTCTCTTTCTCTATCACACACACACACACAAAAGAGACTACCACTTAACACATGATAATGGTGGCAATTCAAGCCAATCAGAGAGAATGTTAATGAGTGATGTTAGGACAAATAAAGGCAAATATGGAAGAAACAAATTTAGAGCCTTCTCTCATGTCATACACAAATTTGAATTGCTATTAGATTAAATACTAAATGTCAAAAAACTTCAGGGAAGTACTATTATTATTAGGGTGGAAGCAAACCTTCCTTTACAAGATGTAAAACACAGAAGACATATGTCCACAGTTGATAAATTTGAAAACACCAAAATTCAAATTTCTGTAATAAACTAACTATAGTCCAAAAAAACAAAATAAATATTCATAAAGCCATACTGACATAAGTGAATGATTGAAGAATAAAGAAATACATGGAGAAGAGATAAACCTTTACAGAAGAATTTCAAATAATAAATGTAGATTCTTTTCTCAGTTCCAGGAGGTGGAGCTTAATTTCCTTCCCCTTAAGTATAAGCTAGATTTAGCGATTTGCTTCTAACAAATAGAGAATGGAAAGGGAAAAATAATGACTTTGCAGTGGAGAAATCTAGCAGACACCATCTTAAGTGAGTGATTAAAGTTGATGTCACTAGTGGTAAGTCATGTGGATATCATGTACCCCTGATATGATGTGGTGAGAAGGACAATTCACCTCCAAAGTGTTCTTCCTCCAAATCCATAACCCCAGTCAAATCATGAGAAAATATCATATAACCCGAATTGAGAATATTCTACAAAATACAGATAAGTACTCAACCAAAAGTGTCAATGTCATGAAAAATAAAGACTGAGAAATTGTCACAGACTGGAGGCAACAACAGAAACATCATGACCAAATGCATCAGGGTATCCTGGATGAGATCTGGGACCAGAAAAAGACATAAGTGGGAAATCTGGTGAAATCTGAATAAAGTCTATAAATTAGTTAGTACCATCAAACCAATGCTAATTTCTTATTTTGACCAATACACAATGATTATGTAAGATATTAACATTAGAAGAAGCTGTGTGAAGGGTATATAGGAACTCTTTATTCTATCTTTGCAACTTTTCTGTAAATCTAAAATTATCTCAAGATTTAAAAATGTTTAAAAGCTTGATAATAATGAAAAATCCCCACCACAAAGACAGTATTATGACAGAATGGAAATAATATTTTATATATGTAAATCAAAATACATAAAGAGCTCCTACAAATCAATAAGAGAAACGCAAACAATTTCATACAGAACTAGACAAAGAATATGAAATGGAAAACAAACACAGAAGGAGAAATTCCTATGACCAATATTTCTATGAAAAGACTCTAAATATCAGAAAAATGCAAATCAAAACAAAAGGGTATGGTATATGCCAACATAGATGGCAAAAAATTTAAAAGGAATGCTAAAAATGGGGAACGGGGGCTGAGGGGCCTGGGAACTTACTTTATACAGCTAATGGGAATGAAAATTGGTGCAACGTTTTTTGTTTTTTTTTAAGATTTTATTTATTTATTTGAGAGAGAGAATGAGAGAGAGAGCATGAGAGGGAGGAGGGTCAGAGGGAGAAGCAGACTCCCCGCCGAGCAGGGAGCCCGATGCGGGACTCGATCCCGGGACTCCAGGATCATGACCTGAGCCGAAGGCAGTTGCTTAACCAACTGAGCCACCCAGGCGCCCGGTGCAACGTTTTTTGAAGGCAATTTGGCAACATCTGTCAAGCTTTTAACTTGGGATAGTCTTTATTGCACAACTCAACACTGGAAAAACATTCTAGCGAAATGCTCTTACTCATGCACAAGTGTATATGCACAAAGATGTTAGTTAAAAGTTTGGTTCAGAAAATTATAAACATTCTAAATGTCCACAAAGGAAAATATTCAGAAAATTGATAATAATGTAAATGTCTAAAGAGGAGAATTTAAAATAAATAAGTGCATGGATATATGAAATACTATGTGTCTCTAAAAGGGAGGAAAGAAATAGATGGTAGATGATAGATGGATAAATGATAGATCCATGATAGGTATGTGTTTATTTTTTAAAAAGATTTTATTTATTCATTTATTTGATGGAGACACAGAGAGAGAGAGAGAACAAGCAGGGGGAGCAGCAGAGGGAGAGGGAGAAGCAGGCTCCCTGCTGAGCAAGGAACCCGACACGGGGCTCGATCTCAAGACCCCGGGATCACAACCTAAGCCAAAGGCAGATGTTTAACCTACTGAGCCATCCAGGTGCTCCTAGATATGTGCTTTTGCCTCCTCTTCCTTTAACATGATTATTGTCCCTGTGATTTCAGAAATATAAGCAACAACAAGAGGGATGAGTGATATAAATAATATACTTATTTTATGTGAAGCTTATTCTTTACCGATATCTGAACTTTGTTAACTCCAAGAAGAACAAGGTCTTGTCTTTAATGATCTTGAAATAGAAAGAATATATCATCGTTATTTTCACCTTTAAGGAAATGAAAGATACTCTGCATTCTGAGTGGGTGATGCTGGAAGAGAGCTAATGCTTTTGTGTATCTGTTTGGCGTTGTGTGGATATGTACTCATTGTTTTGCATGGGTGTGTCTCTGTGAGTGTATCTGGTATTTTGTGTGTGTGTCTGAGCGTGTTTGTGTGTCTGTGTTTTAAAGAGGTGCTGCGTCTCACCAGTCCAAGAATTGTACAAACCCTCTGCCGTGCTTCTCTCCCTGGTCCTCTTTCTCCGCCCATGACAGCTGTGATGGCATATGAATGTACGTGTTCTGACCAAATGATTCTGTCCAAATGGCAACATTATTTTTTTTGAGGAGGTATGTGCCAAACTCTACCAAGGGCAAAGGGGAAAGAATGTTTTCATGCCCTATGTATAGCCACTATCCAGGCCAGGCTCAATTTAAAATATTCTATTCTCCCTACAAATCAGAAAAACAATCTTTGTCAGATAATGTATCTCACTTACAGGTTCAAAAAATATAGCCATTAAGCCCATACTGAAGGATACTATTCAGCAATAAAATGGACCCAGCTTCTGATACTGACTGCCACACGAATAAACCTCAAAAACATTATGTTCAGTGGAAGAAGCCAAATGCCAAAGACCACATATTCTGATTCCATTTACACTAAATATCCAGAAATGGCAAATCTATAGAAACAGAAAGTAGATTAGTATTGCTTGAGGCTCAGGGGTGAGAACAGTGATTGTTTGCAAATGGGCAGGATAGTTCTTTTGGGGTGATAAAGACTGGATTGTGGTTATGTTTGCACAGCTTTGTAAATTTACTAAAAATCACTGTGCACTTAAAATGGGTGAATGCGATGTTATGTAGACTATACCTCAATAAAGCAGTTAAAGATATTGATATAATCAGACTGTGCTGAATTTACTTTGCTAGGGTCTATATGGTACTCAGTGCCTCACTGAGGCCTACAACTAGTCTACATCCTATATCCACCCAGTGAGAGTTGCTGCAGTTTCTCATTTGATGGCTTACTCACTCATCCATTGGAAAGTGCTCAAAGGCAACAGTGGCAGCTGGTTGCCTTCAGCCATGGGTACATGGAAGCCCTTGCCTTCACACACTACCCCCTCCAATCCCTTACATGCACCAATCAATATACAGCCAAACAAATGAAAGAGAGTAACAACCATCAATATCAATATACAAAGAGGCTTGGACAAGGTAGGCAAAAGCATGGTTCAGGATAGTCATTCATATTATTATTGGGCAAAGAGCAATCCCAGTTAAAATTGTCCAATTGATAAATAACAAGCAGGAGCATCAACAAAACTAAGGACTAAACAGCTTGCAAAAGAAAGATGGAGGAAAATACACGGATTATTGTAACAGATCCCACACCCCTGATCACAGAGGCAGAGCCATGGCCCAAGCTGAGTCATTCTGTCCTTTATCTTTTGGCCACACTCACTGATGTAGGGATAGGAATGTAACCAGGCTACCTCCTAACACATTTCTCACTCTAGCTAGAGGGAAAGTCTTTCTTCCACAATGAAGGATTTGAATGAGGGCCAGGAGGGACCAGGTATGCCATCAGAGAGAGGGAAATTAATATAATGAGAATAGAGGCAGACGACAGAGAGGCTGTTGATGGCATCATGCCCCTAAAGCCAGCTTCAACACTGCCTCTCCTACAGTTAGGTTATGTGAGCCAATAAATTTCCCATTTGTACTTAAACTGGTTTGAGGTGGATTTCCATCACTTGTAACCAGAACATTTTCTAATATAAACTCACATTGGAAAAAGAATCAAAGAGAACAGGGACTCAATGAAATAGAAGTTCAATAAAGCCACAGAACGGGATGTAGGGGTAGCTACTAGAATAAAATAAAGAGATGACAGAGAAACCTAAAACCATCTCAGAGGTAAGAATTCAAACTAGAAACAGCAAGAAGTAGAATGGACCATGTAGGAAATTGTATCAGGGATATGGAGTGCAGGCTTGAAGGTGAAAAATCACAGAGAAAAATCAGAGAAGGATTAATAAAACACTTTTTTTCCAAGACTAAAAGGATGGCCTGTCCCTGCAGAATGAAGGGATCCATAGATTCCAAGAAGAGAAGGGATAGAGCCATCACCAACCTTTACATTCCAACATTCAAAAGAAGCAGTACACTTACAAAGGAAAACGAACTAGACCAGCCTCAGAAGAGCATAGAACAGCACAAATGATTGCAGAAAATACAAGAATATGCACCAAGCATTCTACACTAAGTGTCATCTACATGACAAGAAAGTATAATGGAATTTAAAATGACTGGGAAGCATTGATCATATACTCTTCGCTTTTTTTTTTTTTATCTTGAGTTTATGACTGGCTAACTGAAAGTGTGCTATATTTGGATGTGGATACACACCTGGTAGTTGTAGACTAACACCAATCAGCCCTGTGAAGTCAGTCCTGGAATGTCCTCTGGTGTGTATGAATGTATTTAGTGATTGATGCCACAAAGAAACAGGTGAGAGGCAAATGTGTACAAATGTGGATCAAAACTGCTCTAGAAGTCTGAGCCAGAGGAATTTAAGGAACACAGAAATTCTGAAGGCATTAGGCCACAAAACTTACCTACTAATTTTCCATCTCTGCTAATGGGCTATTCAAGAGCTTGACCTAACTGACCATCTTTGACACCGGTAGGGGAAGGACTAAACACTTTGAGCCCCTGTTCCAACTCAAACGTGTAAGGCTTTGGTAGTCCATGGTTGTCTGATAGTTCCAGAGCACATAACTGGAGATCCAGATTTGCCCCTCAACGCCTCCCTCCTTGAATAATTATGGGATCCAGCAATGGCTAGGTGTCAAGACTAGATTTGAGAAAACACAATTCCCCAAGATCGTAGAACTCCAACCAAAGGAGTACCCTGTCTTGAAAAACAGGAAAAGTAGAATGAAATAGTAGTTAGGGCCTTATTATGATTTCAACAAATTGTATCCCAATAAATGTATATGTGCTCCAAAAGCCTGGCTGTGCAGAGAGCTCCATTTTAACCATTTTAGGCAAATTGGGAAGAGAACTGGGAATTTGTGACTCCACCCTGACCAGGGCCATCCATTGCAGAAGACCTGAAGGAGGTGTGATCAAATATGCCAGGAAATCTAAAACAAAATCTCCCTAACTAAAGAATTTACTTCAAGGTACAACACAGCCCAAAAGGAAGAGAGAGAAAGGGAAGGAGAAAGGAGCAAAAACAAAAGAACTCACAAATGGAGAAGCTGTGGCATTAAAAGAGCTCCATTTAAATACATTATTATTTGTAAACAGATGTCTGTGTACAATATATAGATATATATTGGTATATTACTACACAAATATATAAATATATTAATTTGCATAGTTAATATCTAATTAAATATATTCATCATAGTCTAAATAATTATAGTAAACTTGATTACAAGCAAAGTATGTATATAGTTCTTAAATGAAAAGATAAATAATGTAAAAAGTAATTTATCTTTAAGACAGAAATAAAGCTCAGAGGACACTTGCAAATAATGGGAAATGGGGCCCGAGGTGGGAGGAAGTACAAGTTGCTTATTTTCCTACTTTAGTTGGGAGAAAATAGAAACTTCTTGATTTCTTTTTTTTTTAAGATTTTATTTATTTATTTGAGAGAGAGAGACAGAGCGCGCATGCACAGGTACACGAGCGGAGGGGAAGGTGGGGAGGTTGCAGAGGGAGAGGGAGAAGGAGAAGTGGACTCCCTATTGAGCAGGGAGCCCAAAGCAGGCTCAATCCCAGGACCCCAAGATTGTGACCTAAACTGAAGGTAGATGCTTAACCAATTGAGCCACCTGGGTGCCTCAGAAATTTCTTGGTTTCTGAAGTTGTTACATTGGTTTGGTGTTGAGATTATTGATTTTAATAACCAAGCTCCTGTTTAGTAATATCATAGGCTTTTATGAACTAAATGGTTGTCACTCTTCTGGAGAGTAAAATGACATAATGTATCAAAGGTCTAAAATACCTTCATAAACTTTGATTCAGAAATTCTATTTTTGAAATTTTCCTAAGAGAGTGATCAGATGTACACATGTGTACACAAGATACACACAATCAGATGTAGAATAATTTGTATACAGTGCTGTTTCCAGTACCAGCATGTGTATGTGCAAGAGGTCATTCAAGTCCTATAAAATCAGGAGGGTACCAGTGTAAGTTATGGTTCTAGCCAGGATACTTCTGAGATTGAAGGGCGGTGCTGTTAATAATTACACCAGGATGACAGGGATGGTGCCAGACACCAGTATGTACTACAAAGTACCATAGATATATATTACCTTTATAATCAGGGGGAAAAAAGAGTTACTGCAAAATCTACTAAATTCTAAGAAAAAAACAAAAGGGCAATGAACAAAAAGAGTGCAAGATTTGGGGGGCCCTCCAGCTTGCACAGGCTGACATGCTACCATTCTAGAGCAACGTGGAAGGCAGCTTGCTTGGCTGCCTCTCATGACTCACCTGGCCACAATCTGTGGTAAGACAACATGACTCTTTCATGGTTCTCTGCTATACACCTAAGGATCTCTTCATCCAGAGTGTTCTTCACTTTTAGGGCATCAGAACAATGTTGCAGTATCTTAACTACACAAGGAATCAAACATCCAGTAAGAGAAAAGTTACCCACTAACAGGAGGCCATTCCTTCACATACATATCTGTTAATGCACCAAGAATGACTGCACTCAGAAAGAGGCTCTTACGGAGTTTTGTCCCAGGTGATATGGAGGCTTAGAAGGTCGTCTCATTTAGCCATGCTTACCTGAAGGAAATAGGATCAGGGAGGCTCTCAGAGAAGAAGGGATCTTGAGGTAGAGTCTTGAAGGAAGTCTTCAGATGCTAGGACTTCCAGAAATATTAGTGTAGCTGATGCATGAAATGTAAGCTGAGAGCCCAAAGAGAAGATTCCAGAAAGGGCAGATTAGGAGGTGCATGCATCCTTCTACTCCACCATCGCACACAATTAACTCTAAGGTTCCAAGCCTGGTACCTAACAAAATCATCTCTGCCTGTGTCAGGGGCGTAGGTATTTGCTGGGCCAAGAACCACTTGTAATTCATTAGATCTCCATGTTCACAGCCTCCTTGGGCATAGATGACAATACCAGACACACATTGCTCCAAGCCACCTTTGTCCTAACTCTGATGTGCCCAGGCTATGAAAATGTATTCCTATTGCAGCTGCTTAGGAGACCAAGGAATAACTGCTCTTTTGCCGCCCTTGTCTGCTCAATGAGAAGGGGATTAGCAAGAGTCTTCTACAAATGGGAGGATTTTGAACTCTGCCCAGTGTGAGCAGACACAGTGGGGCTGACCTACAGAAGTGGTGTAAGTAGCTATGGGTTGTCGAAGATCTCTGAGGGCATCGGTGTTTAGAAAACAATCTCGTTACGTTTGTTGGTGTCAGACAAAGGAACTCAATGGCAACATTACTGAAAATGTTGAAATTATAGCTGATGTGCTGATCCAAGGCTGCTTTTTCTTCTCTGCCTTGAATTCACTTATTGCCAAAACATTGAATGGGCAGAACTCAAGGGCATTACCATAAATCACTTTTACTATGTTTCCCACTGCCTCTTTAAAGTTTGCTCAGTGAGAGAACTCCTCCAGCCCTACGTGAAAACTCACTCAGTAAATTGCTATGATCTCTCATAGATCATAAAAGAGCCTACAAACATTTAGAAATAAAACTAGAATCTCCACTCAGAAATTAAAATTCTTGTCGCATATAATAATCTAGATTCCAAACTTGATTTAAAGTTAAATCTTCTGGGCTTTCCTACTTAGGTCCTTCTGCAATCTTTCCCTTCTACCACTCCTTCTGCCTACTAGCCTGGTTTCTGACCTACATTTGCTTTGCCCTGGCAAATTGTGTGAACAGCCTCATTACTAAGCAGCTGCCTTAACCTGTCAGGTAGCAGCCTGTTGTCTCGCCCTTTGCCTTCTCGGTCAGTCCTCAGTCCACTTTGTCTCACCAACTGTAGGTGATGGGTACTGTGCTGTCAAGAGTTTCACTGGCATCCCTTCTCTTGATCTGAGATTAAGGGGATGCACCCTCCACCTTATACCCTTGCTCACAGGCCCTTTAAGAGCTCCCCACAAATCAGTCCAATCCAAAATAAGCTCCCAGAAACTGAATCCTTTTATACTCCCAATTTCAGTGAGGAGTTTAAGAGTCATGTAACTGGTTTTTACTTATTTCCTTTGAAAATTTTCATTTTGGCTTAACACCTTGTTACTCGAATGTAGTCCAAGGACCCTGCGGCACCACCTGGGAGCTGATTAGAAACAGAGAAGCTCAGGGCCCCATCCCAGACCTACAAAATCAAAATCTGCATTTTAGCAAGATTTCCAGGTGATTTGTGTGCACATTAAATTTAGAGAAGTGCTGCTTTAGAAACTCTTTTCAATAGCTTTTTGGTGTCTCAGTCAAAAATTTCTACTTAATATTCTGTTAACACATTTACGGTTCAACATCCTGATGTAGCTTTGTGGGTTCTATTTTCAGAAAGAATTCCGGTATCTGTCCTTTGCAAGTCCAGATCTCAAACCATCTAAAGAACTAAAGTAAATGTCTTTCTATTGAATTCAAATGTTCCTCTGTTACTTCCATTTCAACATAACCTAAAACAAAGTCATCATTTTCCCCCAAACTTAACACCTCTTCCTGACTCCTCTTACCTATAAACCCACCCATTCTTTAAGACCTGATAAAGGTCAATCTCCTCCAAGCCTTTTCTTGACCATTTCAGCCCACATTGATCACTCCCTAGTCTCAACTCGCACACCATATCATCCTTTAGCAGTTATTCTATCCTGGTATTTTTCATTTAAGTTATATTGCCTTGAATTAGTATTTAATTCTTTATCCATTCAATAATATTTATTGAGCACTTATTAATGTAACTACCCATGTTCTAGGAGCTGGGGATATAGTGAAAAACAAAACAGATGATTTTCTGCCCTCATGAAAAGCATATTCTTGAGTAAGAAAGAAATGAAAAACAGATAAACAGATAAATATCTAATCTATAATGATGACTATCAAATTGAGATCACCACCCAACCTCTCCCTTTAACTGTAGCTCAAGTAGTCAACACTCTGCTCAGTATCTTCACTTGACATGCATCTCTAATTTAACATTTCTCAATCAAAGTCTTGATTTTCACCCTAACACCCTCTTTCCCAGTGTCCTCCATCTCAATAAATGGCATCTGCATCCCATAGTCCTCTCTGTCCACCCACTTCTACTCCACCACCAAATCCTGGTAACTCTGCTTCTAAATATATCCAAAACATCACCATGTCTCCCCACCTCCTCTGCTGCAGCTCTGACCAACAGCTCCCTTGGGTTGTGATTGTAACCACCTGCCAGGTCTCAGTACAGTAGCTCAAGCAATCCTTTTACAGGGTAAGTCTGAGCATCTCCTAGCTCAGACCCTCCGGTGGCTACCCACCGCGCTGAGAATTAAATCCAGAGACCCCGAAGACTCTAAACTCCTTACAACTACTGATGTTACTCCCACCTCTTGCCCCATGCCTTTCCTTTTTTTTTTTAAATTTTATTATGTTATGTTAGTCACCATACAGTGCATCATTAGTTTTTTGTTTGTTTGTTTGTGTTTTTTAAACTTTTTTATTGTTATGTTAATCACCATACATTACATCATTAGTTTTTGATGTAGTGTTCCATGATTCATTGTTTGTGTATAACGCCCAATGCTCCATGCAATACATGCCCTCCTTAATACCCATCACCGGGCTAACCCATCTCCCCACCCCCTTCCCCTCTGAAACCCTCAGTTTGTTTCTTGGAGTCCACAGTCTCTCATGGTTCATCTCCCCCTCCAATTTTCCCCCCTTCAGTTTTCCCTTCCTTCCCCTAAGGTCCTCCATGCTATTCCTTCAGTTTCACATATGAGTGAAACCATATGATAATTATCTTTCTCTGCTTGACTAATTTCACTCAGCATAATCCCCTCCAGTTCCATCCATGTCAATGCAAATGGTGGGTATTCATCCTTTCTGATGGCTGAGTAATATTCCATTGTATATATGGACCACATCTTCTTTATCCATTCATCTGTTGAAGGGCATCTCGGCTCTTTCCACAGTTTGGCTCTTGTGGACATTGCTGCTATGAACACTGAGGTGCATGTGCCCCTTCTTTTCACTACATCTGTGTCTTTGGGGTAAATGCAATTGCTGGGTCATAGGGTAACTCTATTTTTACCTTTTTGAGGAACCTCCATACTGCTTTCCAAAGTGGCTGTACCAACTTGCATTCCCACCAACAGTGTAAGAGGATTCGCCTTTCTCCACATCCTCACCAACATTTGTTATTTCTTGCCTTGTCAGTTTTTGCCAATCTAACTGGCATAAGGTGGTATCTCAATGTGGTTTTGATTTGAATTTCCCTGATGGCTAATGATGTTGAGCACTTTTTCATGTGTTTGTTGGCCATTTGTATGTCTTCTTTGGAGAAGTGTCTGTTCATGTCTTCTGCCCATTTTTTGACTTGACTACTTGTTGTTGCCTATCCTATTCTAGCCACTCTGGCTCACTTGATGCTCTCTGAACTACACAGCAGGGTCCCTTCCCAGCGCTTTTACAATTGCTTGCACCACTCCTCCCCCAGACACAGAGGAGGCTGGCCTTCTCACTGCCTTCAGATCTCTACTCAAATCTGACTTACTCCAAGGGGTCTTTCCTGATTCCTTTCCCCAACAAGGCACTCCCTCACATTTTCTTTTCTTCATGACATTTACCCATAGTCCCCCCTCCTCCCACAACACAGAAATGTACATTCATTCATTCATCTATTTGTTTGCTGTCTTCTCACTAAAATGTAATTACCCTAAAATGTAACTTCCACCAATAGCAAGAAATTTGTTGTTGTTTTAAACTATTTCATGCTGAGCCCCTAGACCAGTGTGTAGAGAGTAGATATTCAGTGAATATGTGTTGAGTAACTGAACAGTATTTGAAGTACCTAAGTTTGCAAATTATTGACTTTGTTTAATGACAACCCAAATGGCCCCTATAATTATGTCACTGTCACTAACTTGTGTTTTAAAATGCTACCTTAGGTAGGATTACAGCTGGGTATTGGCCCTCACCTATTCCAGCAGGACAGTGTCATGCACATGAATATTGCCCATTGTACGTGTGGCAATAGAAGAAATATTTGAGAACAGTTGCTCTAAAACCCAATTTCCAGCCCCATTATGCAGATATTTGTTTTCTGGAGGTATTAAGTGACAAGGCAGGGAGCATGGCCTCAGGAAGCTGTCCACTGACCTTCTCTGAGGAGCTGGGAAGATGTTACCTCCCACAAGCAGTGAGGAATGCACCCTGCTAGCACCATGCCAGCAGCAGAGCAAAGATGGACATCTGTTGGATGGCGATGTCTTCTCTACGTGACTCCAACTGTGCACCCTGACTGCACTTTAGACCCAGACAGGAGCTTTTAAGAAATGGCGGTATACGGCCACCCCCTAGAGATTCTGAATTAACTGCTTTGGGTGAACCTAGGCATTGGCACTTCTTAAAAGCTCCCCTGGTGATTTTAATGTGCAGCCAGGAGGTCAGTGTCTGGTCTATAATCCTTGGGTGCTAGAGCTAGGGTAACACTGAAAAGAGGCACATTCTGGGCAGAGCCAAGTACGAGGCTCTCAAGGTGAGACCTGGGAACTGCAGCTGGTGTCAGCCTCCTTGAAGAACTCCCAGTCCTGAGGAGGGCTTCACAGCTGCATGCTCACGTCCCAGTTAGAACACTGGCAACACTTGGGGGTTTGACACCTCTAGAGATGTGGAAAACTTAGGAAGATTCAAGAAAAAGGGCGCCTGGGTGGCTCAGTCGGTTACGCGTCTGCCTTCGGCTCAGGTCATGATCTCAGGGTTCTGGGATGGAGTCCCACATCGGGCTCCCTGCTCAGCAGGAAGTCTGCTTCTCCCTCTCTCTCTGCCCACCACTCCCCCTGCTCATGCTCGCTCTCTCTGCCTCTATCTCTCTCTCAAATAAATAAAATCTTTAAATAAATTAATTAATTTAAAAAAAGAAAAGAGTGGATGGAAAGATTTGAGAATTTGGAATATAAAATATATGAGTCAAAAGTCAAAAATTAGATTTATTTAGCCAAGAGAAGTAGAGTTGGTAGAAGAAGAATTTGTAGAAACAGAGTTAATTTTTCGATCATCTTTAAGTGTATACATGGATCTCACACGAAGAAAAACCTAGTATACAAAAATGTGTGAAATAAACACAGGAGAGGTTAATCATTTATACCTATATTATATACATATATACACACAGATTAATTATAGGCAGATATTTACATAGCATTTCCAGGGGCTGGATGTCATGCTAAGCTCTATGTACAGCTGCGTATTAGCTCATTTAGCCCTTTTAACAACCCGATGAAATAGATACAAATATTATTCTTATTTTAGGAGGAGGAGTCTGAGGCACTCAAAGGTAAAGTAACTTACCTTTGTTGCCATATGGATCTGGAATTTAAATCTAAGTGGACTGGTTGCGGTGTCCATGCTCTAAACCATTATTTTGGGGGCACCTGGGTGGCTCAGTCGTTAAGCATCTGCCTTCTGCTCAGGTCATGATCCCGCATCGGGCTCCCTGCTCAGGAGGAAGCCTGCTTCTCCCTCTCCCACTCCCCCTGCTTGTGTTCCCTCTCTCACTGTCTCTCTCTCTGTCAAAAAATAAATAAAATCTTTAAAAAAAAATAAACCATTTTGTACTGTATGTATATATGTACATATATATGTTACATGCACTGTGTGAGTCTATACATGTATGTATTCATCTATTTATATACATATGTATGCTATCTGTGAGTGTACCCCCCCACACACAGATGCATATATGTCTATAGGTAATGTCTTAACGTATATACACATTTTTGCTTTACAAAAAGATGCAGGGGTAACTGGGTGATGGGTTTTAAGGAGGGCACGTATTGGGATGAGCACTGGATGTTATACACGACTAATAAATCATTGAACACTACAACAAAAACTTATGAGGTACTGTATGCTGGCTAACCGAACATAATAAAAAAGGTGCAGTTTCCTTTAAAGAGTAAGCATACTTATTTATTTATTAATATGTTATGTTAATCACCATACATTACATCATTAGTTTTTGATGTAGTGTTCCATGATTCATTGTTTGCATATAATACCCAGTGCTCCAAACCATACTTATTTAAATAATATTGGGACTCACAAATAGGTAAGCAAGAATTTTTAAGAGAAAAACACTTCTGTTATCATGTGATAGCCCATTACAAATCCTTTGCAGTGAAAGTTTTTGAGACAGATTAACTGGAAGGCACAAGTAGTTCAATGGAAAGTCTTACACATTTGTTCTGAGTTATTTTAGCATGTGATGGATAAATTTGGTGAAAAATGTGTTCTTTGGGGATTTTCCTGAGGATCAAAAAACAAACATAAAGGCTGGCTTTTAAATATTAAGTCTCTGCAACTCAGTGGCTCAATGGCTCATTGTTTTCTAATTGGCTAATTGGCAGGAGGGGAGAGGGGTTGGTATTGGGGAGGGTGGCATGTTCTTGAGACTGTATGCACAACAAGGGGACCATTGAAAATTTGGAGTTTGGGTTTGTTTTGCTTTACCTGCTGTTATTTTAATAAATTAGGCAAGGTGCTTATTAAAGGATTGCCCAGTGAAGTAGTTGAAATATCATTTTTACAAATATCATCTAACATTTTCTTGGAAATGGGTCTGGGTTTAATTCAATAATCTTTTAAATGACAAATATGCACATGGTTATAAAAATTAAAATATTCTTTTATTTCCTATTGATTTACTTAAGAGAAAATTTAGAAACCTTCCTATGTTGGATTGAAATTCTTTAATTACTTAAATATTTATAATTTGATAATTATAATGCAAACTTAATTGAAAGGTCAATTCAAAATGAACTCACAACGTAAACATTTGGTCAATTTAATTAAACAGTATTGAGTTTAACAAGTTTGTAACAATAATGAACAAACATAAATTGAGGAAGAGAAGTGAAAGTCTCAGAAGGCTGAGAATGATGAATAAGTAGGGAGGATGATACCAGTCACACTGGCCCTTGTTTCATTGTCCTGAAGTTGTAGAGAATTAATGAAATATTTGAGTAGCAAAGATAAGAGACAAAGATGCTTTATGGAATACTGGTGATGAAAGTCTTCTTGTGAAAGGGCAGCTGCTCAACTTGGTTGACGCCTATTAAAGACCAAATTAGCCTATTTTTAAAACACAGAAGCCCAGCAGAGCCATTCCTTCCCTAGGCTCATATTCTCCTTTGTCTAGTGGGATGTATGTTGTGAATGTAAATGAACTTTTCAGACTCAGTTATGAAGTGACTCATGGAGCATCAGCAAGCATTTCTGTCCTCTCTGTCAGCTGGATTTCCTTGGGGGACTGTGTCTGCCTCATCCCCTGCCCTGCCCTATCCAGTCTCCCCTGCGATTAGAGGTCTCTGGGGACAGGGAGTGTTTTCCCCCTGCAGCTTGCACCCTGCCTATTCTTAGCTAAGGTTTCTGCTTTAAACCCTTCTCTGTTTCCGCACCCTGGTCGTGCGTGGAGCTACAACTTTAGGACCCCCACTTCTATCTTTCTTGAAAAAGACCAAAAGCAGGTGCAGCTCCACTGCCCATCCCACATTTCTCCCCCTGGCACTGCTCAGATCTTGTCATCAGAGGCAACCCTCCACATAAGAGGTACCATTAGATCATATCAGCCCCAGGAGAGAAAAATCGGTCAGCACTGGAGGAATGGATGGTAAAATTCTCAAAGGCACAGAACTTGTCTTACTCATCTTCACATTTCCAGAGCTACCAACAATGCCCAGCAGTCACTTCAATAATTTTGGTTGCACTGAACTTGGACTCCTTTTCTTCCCCCTCCCAACCTCACCTTCAGGATCAGTGGCCCCATTGTGGATTTCTTATGAAATTACCAAAAAATATTTTATTTATAATGCCCAGCATGTGATTTGTTCCAGATTAACAAAATTTCCAAAATTCAGATGCCTTAACTAAAAAAAAAATTTTAAGAGATGAGCTATGATATATAAATTTGGGATATAAAGCATGATAATAAAGAAATGAGTTTTAAAACTGTATTAGTAAAAAACTGGTGATTACTAAAATGTCCTTCAATAGTTGAATGGATAGGGGTGCCTGGGTGACTCAGTCAGTTAAGCATCCATCTGCAGGGCATATTTGGCAATGTCTGGAGACATATTTTGGGTTATCACACTGGGGATGTGCGTTGCTACTGGCAGGTAGTGGGTAGAGGCCAAGGATGTTGCTCAACATCCTAAAATGTACAGGGTAGCCCCCACAGCAAAGAATTGTTCAGCCCAAAACATCAATAGTGCTGGGGTTGAGAAGCCCTATCTTAGAGGAGTAGCGGCTGAAAGCATGCACAGGAAAGCTTCTGGAGTCTGGTAATATTCTGTTTCTTAACCACCTGAGCCACCCAGGTGCCTCAAGGTAATATTCTGTTTCTTATCTGTTTGCTGATTACACAAATGTGCTGAATGGGAAAATTCATCAAGCTATACACATTTGGTATGTGTACTTCTCTATATGTACACTATCTTCAAACAAAATGTTTTAAAACTGTTAAAAAGCCACCTATGTTTTCAGTTAATGCCAAAACCCATATAATTGTTTTTTTAATTTAATTTAATTTAATTTAATTATGTTATGTTAGTCACTATACAATACATTATTAGTTTTTAATTGAAAGGCTTTTGTATCTAAGAAAAAAAAATAAAAAATAAAATCATGCTATGAAACATAGAAAAAAAAGCCACCTATGCTTTGGAAAACTTTAATAAAAATATATCCTAAGACTCAATTAAAGAATATATTAAGTAGCTATCAGCTTACATTAACCAAAATCATCTAGACTTTGTAGAAAACAGGAAAAAAAGTAACGTGTTATAGAAAACCCTAAATGTTTAATGGTAAGACAATTTAAATCTTTCACTCATCAAAATCTTGCAGTGAATATCAGGATTTAGGATGCACTTTAAAATGGCAATGACAACTTCATAAAAAAAGACTCATGCACTAATAAAAAATGCATGAATATTTTATTTACCAGAAAATCTTGCTTGATCTATAGATAGGAATCTGGCCAAGCCACTTAGAATCAGAATTTGTTGTGTCAGCATCTGCAGAAACCAAAGCAGAAAATCTCTACTTTAAAATGCCTCAGTGCTTTGCATAGTCTCTTGTTGGGGCCTCTTTTCAGTCTGCACATCCACAGCATCCCTTGCTCTGGGATTGCTGGTTCACAAATTGCATGCACGGAGGCCAGGCAGAGATTGAAGAACGGGGTAGGCCACTCCAGATTGGCAGGTGGCAGGTTTAACAAGCAAGGGAACTTACTTACCAGGCTTGTCTTGGGTAGCCATGAGACTAGTAGACCCATACCCACTGCTGAAATCTTAAAATTTTATATAGCAGCGTGTATGAGGTTCAGTCATGTATAGAGACCTTCCAGAGGGTCTCAACACCACCTCACTATTTTGTCTGTGTCCTTGAAAATGGCTCCAATTGTGGGAAAGGTAGGCAGAAGGTACATTCCAAGGACGGGGAGGGTGTGAAGAGCCTCCAACTGCCCACTTGTAGCTTGTGGATCAAACAGCGATCACATCCTCTCGATGACCTTCCCCAACAGTGATGAGGTCCTTTGGCCCATGAAATTTACAAGATTTTCACTGCATGCATTGTTTTTAACAGAGTATTCTGAATGGAAAAGTCTATCGTGCTCATCCTGTCCATGCCTCCCATTTGTATGTTGGGTGTGTTGAAGGCATGTAACTTGTTTTTTTAGTTCACAGGCCTCCAACCAAGCCTCATGTGGAAGGATGTAGGTCCCAAAATCATGGACTCCAGTACAGATGGAAAAAGGTCTTGGGAGGAGGTAAGTGTATTTTGCATATAGAAGAAATGTGAATAATTTTGGCCAGAAGATGGGCTGTGAAAGATTACCTACAAAAATGGCCATAGTTACTTTCTTCCCTCTATCTACACTCCATGCACTGTGACTTTGCAGTTCTTACTTATGGAGAGGGAGTCCATTTCACCACTGCTTTAAATCTGGACTGGACTCAAGGCTTGTTTTGATTAATAGAGTATAGGGAAAGTGAGGCCATCCCAGTTTGGAGCCTAATGCTCATGAGGTCTTGCACACTTCTGCTCACTTAGAGCCATGCCTGTGCCATGTGAGTAAGCCTAGGCTGGTCCTCTAGATAATTAGAGACTACATGGAGTAGAGGAAAACCATCCCAGGTGAGACCATCCTAGATCAGCTGGGCCCAGCTAATCTAGGGGATGCTCACAGATACATGAGTTAAGTCTAGCCAAGACCAGAAAATTAACTGAGCTGAGCCCAGTTCATATTGGCAACCCACAAAATCATGAACCAAATAATTTAGAGTGATTTCTTATGCACCTTTGTTCTCATAAAGATGACTATAAGCAGCTCTGGCATTTATTCTATTCATGTCAAGTCCAGTTATATTATTAATAGACCCTCTTTCTCAATAGTAAGTCCCTGAACGGAGTATCATTGACCTAGCTCAAGTAACCTAGCAAAGTGGCCAGGGAGTTAGATGCTTGGTGGCCATACCTAGGTCCTTCTCAGAAACTGGGGTGCTGGGATAGACTGTGGAAGAGTGATGATCCCCAAAAGACAAAAATCAGAGCTGTCCAATGCACAGGATGCACTGTATCTCATTGTCTCTAATGTTAGAATTCAGCTGCTATGATGTTCCCAACTGGTTGGTTATTCATTACTCTGTAGATTCTGTCATTACCACAGTCACCAGAGCAATTCATTCATTAGTTTTTCTATTTGCATGATTCGAAACATGGAAGATCACTAGGGGAAAAAAGTCATTTCAAAACAAGTTTCGTATTTTAGATGCTTTAGTGTTGGTATTTCTGGATAACTTATTTTCTACCATATTTTATCCTTGAAGCATACCAGAGCTCTTTTCTCCTGAAAGTGAAGGAAGTTGTTGGCCAGTTTTACACTGTCATGTGTTATGGAATGACACATATCATAGCAAATACTCTCATTTTTATGCAAAGTAGGAAAAAAAAAGGAAAGTAGAATTAGAAGAAAAAATGAAGAAAGATGTTAATGCTTGAATAATAAGTATAGAGAATTGACAGATAATGGACAAAAGAGTACTATTTCCTTTAATCTTACTTAATAAGCTTTGTCTTCTAGCCTTTTGATTTTCTCTGACTCACTGTAGATGTGCTTGACTTGAATTTATTTACCCTCAAAAATAATGAAGACTAAGAGGTGGACATGGTGTATGAGTGGGAAAGCCAGTGGAAAGAATTGACAGGGCTTAATAACCCTCCAGGAGATGAAGAGTGTGTTGGGCTCCTTCTGTTGAAACACCAGTTTTGTGATGGGTAATTCACCAAATCATCCTGGTGAGCAAATCACTCAGGAATCAAGAAATGAATTATAATACATCCATAGGATGGAATAATCTGCAGCTGTCGAATAGTGACAGGGTGAGTGTACACAACATTTTGCCAAGTGAAAAATATATCTAGCAGTGTATTATATCATCATTTTCATAATATATGTATTATAAATATAACAAAATATTACCAGCGGGGTCTCCAAAGACAGATTATTTGAGCGCATATTCCCTTTAATGTTTCTTTATGTTTTAAAGGCTCCCACTGTTAGAATGTATTACTTTTATAATTATAAAATATAAAAATAAAAATGTAAAGTGCATCAATTAACCTATTGATAGTCATGCTGATAAAATATTTGCAACCAGAAAAAACTGATTGCCTAGCTCCTCAAGACATGTCCCTCTTGTATGAATTTTGAAATCTGTATTGTAGTTTGATGAGGATATTCTTTTGAGGGATGCCAGGTCTAGGCTAAACTAAATAATTCTGATATCTACAGAGTACACACTCTATGTCAGATCCTGTTCTAAGTATTTTATAAGCTTTCACTCATGGGCTACTCACAATATCCTATGAGGTATTTACTACTGTTATCATTTTACACATGAGACAATTGAAGCATGGAGATTTTAAGTTAAGATATGGTGGAGTCAGACTCCTGGGTTCTTGCTCTTGACAACTATTCTACAGTTCTCTCCTGTCTTGTGAGGCAGGCCATTCCAGGTATCACTCATCTGAAAAGGAAAGACTTCTTAGAGAAGAAAGAACTGTGAACACAGAGCTGAAGTAACCACAAGGTCTTAACTTTTTTCTCTTTGTCTATTCATGGAGGAACTCACCTTGAGTTTTCAGGACAGCATCTACCTTATAGAAGCTGAAGGGAGATGTGGGAAAGAAGAGACTCCAGTACAACCTTTGCTTTAACAGGGGTCCCCTTTTTAAGGGCTAGAATACAATTCAGATAACCAAATTGATATCTCAGGATATGCTACCCATAAGATATTGGTTGTGTACTAACATAAAATATTCTGTACTTTCATAAGCTTGGGAATCACTGCATTAGGAAAAGTTAGAGGTCTGTTGCATGACTTCTCAGAGCCTTTGTTATGCTCATGTACATTTTAGTATCTATGAGGTAGATATAGTGTGCACCATTCCCCGTTTTTGTTGAACCACAAACATCTTTTCATGAAGCATCTTCTATTAGCCCCCCAAATTAGTGTTCTGTGGAACAAAATTGGAGAAACACTAGTCTCAAATAATGGTACTCTTGATATTATTTCCATTTTCCCTTAGTTTTAAGTGATTTTTAAAAAATATCTAAACCTTATCTCAAGTGTCCTCTGGAGACATAAGAAAAGAATTTATATCCCTGTTTGGATATGTTTCTTAGAAGAAGAGTAGCGATCTACTGAGGTCAACATGGTGGAAGTAGTCATGAGCTCCTAGGGGAAATAAATCTTGGTGGTGGAATAGGAACAGTGTTTAAAAGTTCACCCAGTCCACCATGAGCTCTCTCCCCATGTACAGTAAACCTTGGGAGGTTTATTGTTAATGAAGCAGTGTTTCCTTCTAGTAATGTTAATGGAGCTTGGTCTGTTGAATTTTAGAACTTCCTATATGATACACACGGTTACCAGATAAGCATATGGAAGAGCTCATCATCAATGACTTGACTCAAAAGACAAGATGGCCATGGCATGGGAATGATGCTACATTCTCATTTTTCATATGATGAAGAAATGAGATACTTTATATAACTCAACAGTCAGTGCAGAAAGCCCTTTCCAGAATTTGGCTCCTGCACATGCTCATCTTAGAAAATACTGTAGAGTATATATTAGGTTGAGTTGTAAGGTCATAAATGGAAAGAAGTTTAACATTCCTGCTAGGAAGAGACTGCCAGGTAAATTACTAGAAGCATTACTGTGCTTGCTAACATAACCAGCTGATAAATATTCCAAAACATTTTTGTGAATGCCTAAGAATTGCAATTATGCCTTATTTTCAAAATGGTGGACAGGGAACAAGAATAATGAAGGAAACCCATAGAAAATCACTAAGATAAACTGTTAGATCACCTTTGACTTACAATCCGTTTCATTCAGTTAGTAAGACATTCTAAATTATCCAGCCAAACAGCTAACCTGCTTCCTGAATGAGCCCAGCAAGATCAGCCAGCCCAGTCCCAAAGACCCACCTAGACAACCCATAGAACGATGACCTAGTAAGTGCTTATTATTTTAAGTTGCAAAGTTTTGAGGTGGTTTGTTACACAGCAAAACCTAACTGATGCGGTGTTCTTGGCATGGTGAGGATCTGGAGTCTTTCCCTTGATGACCTGACCCCACTTTGCCTCTTAATGTCTTGACAGAACCTCTGAATTTCAGCCAAATCCCCCATCAGGTCCCTGGCCTTGGCAAACAACCTCATATTCCCTGTGTGGGAATGATATGAGGTACTGCCTACCCCCTCCCAACACTGACCCCTGCAGGCTTGCCGGCCCTCAACAATCAGTACCTTCTACATTCTTTCACAGGGAGTATGGAGGCATTTGTGGATTTCTTCTATGCTATGTAACAGTCAAGGGGCTCTTGGGGTTCCATCTCCTACTTCTTTCTCACCTTAAATCTGACATGGTTCCACTCCTATTTGGCAGCAGCTGCTCTGTGTTGCCAGATGGCAGCCATGTGGTGCTGTCTCCTTCCAGAGTTCCTAATGAGCTGTGGAAATAAATGAAGACCATGAATATAAGAAAGCCACCATTGCTTGTTGTTTGGTAGACTCAAAAGCAGGCAGGAGAGTCGGAAAACTTTATAACACAGAAAAAAGGAAGGTGTTAGGTATGATCTGATTGGACATTGTTGGTATAGGAACTCTGGATCAGTAACTAGAGGTGGGGCATCTTATGGGATTAGTTTGGCAAGCATATTTGGCTTTCTCCATTTGATCCTGACTTGGAAGCTGAGGCAAAAAAATTAAAAAGTTGGCAATTATTAACAATTGCTAATTGTTCTGGGCCAATTGCTACAGTTCACTTTCTGAACTGGTTGCTGTAGAGGTTGTGAGTCAGCATTCTATTGTCATATATAGGCTGGCCATTTTCCTTTGTGTATTCAGTCCCTCAGTCTCACTTTTGGTCATTCTCTCACTCTTGCAAGTGGCAGGTTGACCAATTCAGAGAGGGCTAGAGATTCATATCTTCACTGTGGGGATGGTTCAGTTGTCTCCATGGTCAACTGTGTTGCAAGATCATCTTGAGCTTTTTGTTGTCACATTTTCACAGTGATTATCTGTCAAAAGAGCAGCTATGTAGTAAGATTTACAGTTCTGGATAGAATGCCAGAGACCAAATCATGACCACTGACAAAAACAAGAATAATTAATAGTACCTATAAGACACAAGAACTAGGAACCCTAATTGCCCAACCCAGGCCAAGTAAACAAATTTCATGGGCCATGAAGATCAACCTTAAAAAACCAAGTAGTTTTTTTCCTTAAGTCAGTGTGTTGCCTGTTATATTTTGCCTGTTTCATTAATCTAAGTACAGCAAGAAGTATTAGCAATGGCACAAAAACCACCATGAATAGCCAGCAAAAAATCTAGAGCAATACAATTGTCCATCATTACCTGTGCCAATGAGTAAAGATTGGTCTGATCTTCCACCACCCTTGTTTGGGGACTTGTATCTCAGATGGAATTTGCCAAGTTTGTGATTTCTAGAATTAGGGTCTCAGTATACAGATAAGTCTTGGCATACTATTGGTAAAGTGCATGAAGTTATTATGAGTCTGAGGCAAACAAGACCAGGCATTCTGGCTGCAAAAAAAGTAGTATCCGGTAGGGGGCATATGGAGACACAGGAGAAAAGGAGTTGCTTATGGTGGAAGATCAGAAGAAAGGTCTTTGATTAGCCCAGTTACAGTTTGATCTCTATTAACCTCTTCCAGGTGGCAAGTAATTGGCCCATCACCCCCATGAAGGTTGTTGAATTCAAATGTCTTGCAATAATTGGTTTTCTGTGACAGAAGGGCACTACCATATTCATGTGTTGATTTATTTAAGACCATTTGTTTATTTAGATGCAAATGCCATCAACTGCCATTCCTTATGATCTTGCTTATTAAGACTGAAATTCTCTAGAGGTTTTTATCATGATGATCTGGTGATGGATGGCATATACCGCAATTGGTAAGACTCAGGGCAGTGGCTACTGTTTGGGATAATCTAAGAATGGCATTAGAATAGGTATGTTCTAAGCTAACAGTTATAATAAAGAGGAAGGAAAAGAGGAAAAGTGCCATTATGGGTGGACAATAACCAAAGGTCTGTAGAAAATGAAAATGGTTATGAGCAAGCAGATGAATAACAAAATAGGAATTAGCCAGTAGTCTAGTCCCATGTCTTAGGCAGTGACTATCTACTATCCTAAGTCATCTGCATATTCCACAGACCCGGCTCAGCTACTTACTTTCAAAAGTCAGCTGCTACTAGTGGATCTCCGAGAACTTGAAATTTGAGGTCCCTTATAGGAGTAGCCTGCCAAGCATGTGGAATTCCGAATTGCTTCTTTAATTGTGAAACATGACTCCCTGGAGTTTCACTACTGTATTTGTTGCTAACAAATGATACATGATAAGGTCCATTCCAGTGAAGTTCAAGAGTAGTTTTTTCTCTGACATCTCTTCTAATAGATGAAATTTTCTGTTTTAAGAACATCAGGAGGCTGAGGCTGTTTAGGAAGATGTTGTGGGAAGGCAGCCTTAACCTGGTGATGATGGGGTTGAGCACATGAGTCTCTTGCAATATTTTGCCAACTCTGCAAGAAGCAGGGCAGAATATCAGAGGTGAAATTCCTAAATGTGTGGGTCTTGCAGTTACCAGATGTTAAGGGGATAACTGTTGTGTCCCTAAGGGAGTGGACTGTATGGCCATAATCTCCTACAGTTTCATCTTTTCTTTGTGTGCACGATTGAATTATGGTCTAATAAAATTTTGTTGGAAATGTTTTGGGTATGGCTTTTAGTAGACTTTGCCCTAACTTTGGGGCCCTTCTCAACCCTCAGGTTTATTATAAAAGAGGGACTCTGCAGATCCCTTTCTGTGTTCATCCAATCAGTTTTTGCCACCCAGGATTTAGCATCTGAGGTTTTGACCAACATGTGTACGAGTTGATATAGTTCAGGTAACCCTGGGACATATGCACCTAAAAGAAGGCTATATTCTATGAATAGCAGCTGGCCTTCTCTGGGTTAGGGAAATTCTGAATTATAACTGTGAATTCAGTTCAGATCCAAGGCACACTTGACTCATGGGAGGGATGGATTTTTAGAAGCAACCAGAATTTGGGATTCTTAGGAAAGTCAGTAGGAAAAGATAGGGGATCTGGACAAGGGAAAGAAGAGAGAGAAATTATCAGAAGTGTGGAAGGAGAGAGATCAGAAGGATAAGAAGAATGAAGGAGACTAGATTTAAAGAGGTAACAGGAGGACACAGAGGGAGAATTTACTCAGGAAATGAGTCTAGTTTGTCATTGCTTAAGATTGTCAGGTTGCTCATTAGCTTTGGCTGAAGAGTATTCTAGTGAAGGAATTTTTTCAATCAGAATTTCGTTTGGAGGCCTCTGCATATCAATACAAATGCTGCCTATTAAATCTGAGAAATTTTAGATCCTTTCTTTTCCAAGGCATCTCTCAGACGAACAATTTTATTCAAACCAAATGTTCCCAGAGTGGTTACTGAAGCTCCAAATCATCACTGGTGAAGATGTGCCATTTAGAGCAACATATGAGAGAATTAGGATTATAAGAAGAGTTCAGGTAGAAAGGAGGAGTTTCTCCTGGAGGAGGAGAAAAGGTTTTAGACTGAGATGCTTCCTTGGGAGCAGGCAACTGTGAGTGAAAAGTGATGCTTGTGCATTTTGTATCTTGGACCCCCAACCTGATGGTTTGGCTGCCTCTGCACACAGACTTGACCATCAGCACCTCCAGGCAGGTGGAACCAAAGAGAATATTCACCAAAGAGAACATTCTCCTTGGATCAAAGCCAAGCTCTCAGAACAAAAAGAACAACAACAGCAAATAGGTGGAAGGAAAATCTCACCTAGTTTTGTCGGTAACTTGGCAAAATTTGTCAAAATGGGCTCTGGTTTGGTGAGAACCACAAACTCAGCTTATAGGGCCCTCTGCCTGTTTTCTATTCTGTGATTCTCCTTAATATGACAAACACTTTTAGATAGCACATCACAAAACAGAAGCACAAAAGAGAGCAAAATGGGTCCCCCCAAATGACCTGATTATACCAAGGATGCCAAAACAATAGGAACAAAAAACAAAACCCAGGTACCAAACTGAGAATGTATAGCTGTGGAATTCCACACCCAGAGAGCAGAGCTCAGAGCCAGGACTGATTCGCAAATGTTTGGTGAGAACTTGACAAGCCACTAGTGCGAGGCACAATGGGCCTCTATGGGCACCTTGCTTGGTAAAGGCTGGGATCTGTGGTGGTGGGCAATGCAGTCTGTCTCAATACCGTTAGGAAAACTGTGGAAATAAATGAAGACCACCCAGATGAGAATAAATGGAAGCTTTTCGTTCAGCGCTTGTGTTTGGCAGAGACTCAAAGGCAGGCAGCAGAATAGGAAAGCTTTATAATGAAAAAGCGGGAAGACTTCAGGCAACCTCCCTGACCGCAGGTTGGGGGCATGAGGAACTTGGAAGCAGGCTAACTAGAAGCAGGGCATCCTATGTGACTGAGTTGGGAGCATATACATCTGGTTGACGCTAAGTTGGAAGCAGGGGCCAAAAAATAAGGAAGCTGGTAGCCATTGATCAAGTCCAGATCATTGAGGGCTGATAACTGCAGAGGGGTGGTTTGGCTTCCTGGCTGGTTGCTGGAGAGGTTGTGGGTCAGTCCTGTTGTCATCTATCGTCTGGCTGTTGTCCATTTGTACATTCAGTCTCTCAGGGGCTCAATCTGCTAGCCCCAAATGCTATGTCATCTCCATCTTCTTACCACCTTCCCACATTTCCCATTCTGGGTCCCCTGGGGACCAAGAAAGATTCAGTCCTGGATCCTTGGGAGAACCAAATAGTGTTGTTTACCTACTCACATTCATTCCAAATGATTCTCTTGCTCTTGTGGCAGAGAGTTCTCCTCCTCCTTCTTCTCCTTTTCCCTCTCCTTCTTCTTCCTCTTCTTCTTCCTCCTCCTCTTCCTCCCCTTCCTCTTCCTCTTCTTTTCTTCCTCCTCCTCTTCTTTCTTCTTCTCCTTTTTTCCATCTTCTTTACCCCTTATTCTCCTTTTCCTCCTCCTTCTCTTCCTCTTCCTTCTCTTTTCCCTTTCTATAGAGCAGAATCTTCTCTCATGTTATATTCCCTTTCTTTTCTACCTTAGATTTCTATATTCCGGGTAGGATCCATCTTTTTTGTCTCCTGGAACCATAAGCCTCTTGGCTCTGCCTTAAAGATAGTGAAGGTCCTAGTGGAGGGGGCAGAATTACTGAGCAGAGAAATAGCCTCAATGAACTGGTAACATCACTGCAGCCAGCATTAAGATTCTTCACTTCTGGAAGGAATTTTAAAATACATGAAAATTCAGGTCACCTGATTTAAAAAATATCAATGTGAATATTCAGCATGCATGAAAGCTTCTGAACATCTTTGAATTGTAAATGTTGGTGGAGGAGCATTTTCTCTGGCATCTTCATTCATTTAATAAATATCTTTCCAGCACTTCCTTTGTGCTAGGCTCTGTCCAAGGAACTTGGAGATATCTGTGAGCAAAACAAAAATCTCTGCCCTGGTGCAGCTTATATCCTAGTGGGGAAGACAAACAATAAGTATCAAACAGAATAAGAAAGTTAAGATTGTGTTAAAAGGTGACAAATGCTGTGGAATAAAGAAAATGCATAGCAGGGTAGGGAGGGTCAGGCATTGAGGGAAAGAGGACAGATTCATCTGTCTGCTTCTCTTTGGGGATGCCTAACTGCCATTTCAATGGAACTTTATTGTTAAGCCTCAGTGAATAAGATCATGACAATTAAACCATCCCTAAGGCTTTGAGGACTGTTATGAAGGGGAGGCACACTCACACACAAGGCACTGGCTAAGTTTCCAGGCATTACTGCTAATTTTATTAACCTTCAGCACAACTGTAGGCTGAGTCAGCTGCCTCAGACGTCAATTGGCTCAGGATTCAGAGAAGCATAGTATCTGATTTGGCTACAAAGGTTATTAACTAAGCCTGGATTTTATTGTAGGGATCTAATTTATAATAAGAAAAATTGTAAGAGGAGACAGTCACAAATAAAGACTGTAAGTCAGTAATCATCTACTCCTGTAAAATAGTATTTTTTTTTTTTATCAGTATCTCTTAGCAGCACCAGGATCCCTTATTGGATATTGTAATCAGTGAATGACAAGATTCTATAATTACTTCTACACTGTCCATCCAAGATAGAATCAACTTTACTAAAGAAAGCAATAAAGCTTTTTAGAAGCCATTATTTAGTAGGGTGTGAATAGCTGTATAATAAAATATTAATTGTTCTAAAAAATACCTTGGAGAAAAACACTGTACTTACCAGAAACAATGAATTCTTTTCTATGCGTTTCTATTTTTAGTTCTGTTTGGTCCAGTATGATCTATTTCATCAATATAAGATAACATGTATGGTCACATGTCTTTTGTTTTTCCAGGTAATCCACTGCTGAAGAGCAGAATGTCCAGGATTTCCATTTTGAAGCCTCCCACTTCCCCTTGACTTGTCCAAAACCATGACTGTTCACTTAGTCCAGTGACCTCCATCCCATTTCTTCGTACAGCAAGCAGACTGGATGTGTGTCATGGTCCTCTGCTCTTTTGCTATCTTGTGCTGGGTGGGGCTGTTGAGGACTGGTCCTTTGTGGCTCAGTTTGTAAAAGATTTGTGTGAATGCAAGTTTTCATTTCTCCAGGACAAATAATTAAGGTGAAATTTATGGGTTGTGTGGTAGGTTCAATTTTAGTTTTAAAAGAAATAGCCACATTGTTTTCCTGAGTGGTTGCACCATTTTACATTCCCACCAGCAATCCATACGTATCACAATTTCTCTGTCTCCTCATCAGGATTTGGTGTCATCACAATTTTTTATCTTAACCCATTCTAATAGTATGTAGTGATATCTCATTATAGTTTTAATTTACATTTCCCTTGGCTAATGATGTTGAGCACCTTTTCATGTGCTTATTTGTCAGCTGTATACACTCTTTGGTGAAATATCTCTTCATATCATTTGCTCATTTTCTAATTAGACTGGGAGTTTTTACTATTGAATATTGAGAGTTCTTTATATATTCCAGATATAAGTCCTTTGTCAGATATGTTATTTGAAAATATTTTTCCCAGTGTACCATTGTCTTTTCATCCTCTCAATAGGGTCTTTTACAGAACAAATGGGTTTAAAAAATTTTTTTTATGAGGTCCAATTTAACAAATTTTCTTTTCACCCACTTACTTTTCATTTAACAAATAATCATTGGATATCTACAATTTATCAAAATAATGTTCGAGGTGCCCATAGGAATCAAAGATGTGACATAGTTCCAACTTCAAGGCATTTCCAGTCTAATTAGGGAGACTGGAGATACACCCAAATAACTGATACTACATAACAAACACTAAGTTGAAATGGGAGAGGTAGAGATACATTTTTCTGGAAAATCAGATATCATGTTTTGGCTGATAGGGAAGTAGTGGGTGAAGGTTTCATCACTTCTATGCCAGCACATGCCACAAAATGGTATAGAAACTTCCTTTATAAACTCATTTTTTTCCAGACTAAAATGATCATTTTTAGATAGCTAACATGCTAAATCTCATTATGTGCCAAGCAATTTCACATACATTGTATCAATTAATAACAATCTTGCCGGGCAGTGGAGAGGATTATGCCACATTTTATATTTAGGGAATCTAGGATTCAGCAAAGTTAAGTAACTTGTCCAAGGTCACAAAGACAGGAAGCAGTAAGGTCATACTGGCACCCCAGTCTTGTGATTAATGCTCTTTTAATTCTACCCAGAATCCTCCTGAGACATGTCCTTTTCTTGCCAGGATAAACTCATCAATCTTCTGGCTAAGAAATGGACTGTCTGATTCATGTTTTAAAAGAAGATGAGATACATTTGCTTGGTGCACAAAAGTCAATGAGCTCTTCTTGATAAAGGGAGAATCCATTAAAACTTTCACAGTGGTCAAGATCATGCAAAAAAGGGAAAAACAAACACTGCCTGTGAGTCATGAGAAGCAAAAGAAGAGATGGATATTCAGTAAAATTTTGCTGAATGACAGCTCAGGATGGAGTAATCAAGGGGGTAGCACATTAGGTCATCTTGCAGGCTCATTGTTACCCAACTCATCTTCAAATGCCAAACCTTTCATGGGGAATGTTAAAAAAAAAAATCAGGGCGCCTGGGTGGCTCAGTTGGTTAAGCGGCTGCCTTCGGCTCAGGTCATGATCCTAGGGTCCTGGGATCGAGTCCCGCATCGGGCTCCCTGCTCAGTAGGGAGCCTGCTTCTCCCTCTCCCTCTGCCTGCCTCTCTGCCTACTTGTACTCTCTCTCTAATAAATAAATAAAAAAATCTTTAAAAAAAAATCAGTAATAGCTCAGGTGAAGAATGGAAGTTGTGTCTGTTTCTGACCTACAAGATGACAAATAGGGAACTGGGGCTCTTTCTTGTTCATAACATCTCAGGATTTCCATCTGTATTTTCTTCCTGTCTTATTTGTAACATTGCCCAACTCAACAAACTCTTCTGTATGTATTTGTTTTTCTTTTGAAATGTTTATCACTTACGTAAGATGTTAAAGATCTTGATTCTGAAAGAGTCTGTAAAGAGGCAAATTTATATGTTAGGTCAGTTTTGCAAACACCAGCCTGATATCAAATAACCTTTGAAGCCCCCATTCTTGTCCTGATGCTGCCACTACTGAGCCCCATGTGGAGAGTAATCCCTTCACATTCTACATTTAACCCTTTACTCTGCTGGCCTGTGCCTGAAGTTAGACCTACCGTTTTGTGTAACAAAAGGTAAAAATAAGAACATTGGACAAATACATTTGGTTGATTAGATTTTCTCTGGGGTAAACAGGACATGACGGCAATGGTGCCCCCAGGGAGAGGAACTGACAGGCTGGGAGCAAGGACGGAAGGGAGTCTTGTTAACTGTGTATCCATTCACACTTTTGGAATTCTGTACCATGCCAACGCTAATCAAGCACAGGTAAATAAAATTGAATCTAAACAAAATAGGAACAAAACACAAACGTTCTTCCACTTTAGCCAGTTAGTGGATAATAAAATCCCTTTAAAAGAGGAAACTCGGTCTTCAGAGAAATCAACTCTTCTATCTTCCAAGTTCCCTTCTTAAAGGTTTTTGTTTTTGTTTTTTGCTGGGGCGGGCAGATCAGCAAAGGAGCCATCCATTTCTACTGAGCAAATTCACACGGAGAGAACACTCTTAATCCACCGTCCTGAGAAAGGCTTCCAGGGTTTTAGGAATCACCAATGTAGCTCCACAAACGCGTTATTTCGATCGAGTGACTTCCCTGTTGCGGCTAAAACTGACAATGTATTTTCACAGCCCAGTTGTTGGGGCTGAGGCGTTCGTCTTAGGGAGATTCCGGGCCCTGCGCCTGATAGATGCAAACGCTCTATGAAGCCCTGGCCTGGACGGGAACCTTTCAACTCCCAGGCGTTCTTCCAGGACCTGGACCTCCTGGCAGGGGCCCGAACGCGTCCCTCACTCGCGGCAATCTTCGGGCGTCCTTCTGGCAGCGCGGGCTCAGTAACCCGCCGGTGCGGCAGCGATGGGGGCTTCGGAGGTTTGGGCGCGTACTAGCCTGGGACAGACCCCGAGCCCAGCGCGAAGCCAGTGTCTGTTGAACGACTGAGCGTCGCTAGCACAGTCAATTCCTGACAGAATGAAAGGAATCCAGATCAGGGCATGGGTCACCACGGTGACTTTTAAATACCCAGGGACTGTGAAGTGAGGTAGAGCTGGCTTTGGAGAAGCGCCACGCCGGCTTTGGTGAGGCTCGGGAGGGAGGGCGCCCACACTCCGGAGCGCAAGCGGCCGCGCTGGTAGAGCCAGGAGACCCCGGATTCGGGTGACGCGTCACTCCGCGGTCAGGGAAGGTCCGGGCCCCCGGGGCTCAGGGGCAGGGGACAGGAAAAACCTCACTTCAAAGATAGGAGTGACCTGAGGTCTTTCTTGAGGGCTCCCGGGCCGCGGCTCCAGCACTGCACTGCGCGGCTGGGAAGAGCCCAGGAAGGGGCGCGAGTCCCCGCCCCGGGCGCGCGCAGCCCCAGCCCCGCCTCCTCCCGATGTGCCCCGCCCCTCCCGGCGCGTGCCGCCCGCGCGCCGGGGGAGCTTCCGAGGAACCGGCCTGGCGGGCACCTCCTGCCCCGGCGCAGGCGCGAGCGCGCACCGCCTCCCGGGCCGGGCGCCCCGCTGGCGCCCCCGCCCCGCCTCCACACGCGCCCCCGCCCCGGGCACCTCTGATTGGCCGTCGGCCTGGCCAGCAGGTGTCGGCGGCGTCTGCGGCCAGGCTGGCCCCAGCTGCCTGCGGCGCGGGCGCCTCCCTCGCAGCCACTGCCACCGCCGCGCTCCCGCCTCCTGCCGGCTCCCGGGCTCCCGCTGCGGCTGCGGTTCTGACGGCCGAGCCCCCGCGGCGCGGCACCTCAGATCCGGTGCGCCGACCGACCCGCGCCCCTGCCTCGCTGCTCGCAGCTCGCTCATCCACGCGCCGCGCTGCTGCGGCAGGTGCCCCAGGCGTCCTGAGGCGCGGTGGCCGCCATCGATGACCCCGGCCACGGACCTGCTCCAGCCCGGCCACCCCCTGTGAGTACCGTCCCTTCCCCTCTGGCGGCTTTGCTCCACTCTCCCGCTTGCGTTGCCGCAACTTCGGGGGTGGGTGTGTGGAGGTGTCTCTCACGTCCCCCTCCCCCCGACACACACCGGTGCGAGTCCTGAGTCAGGGCCCCAGGGCACGACCAGTCTGCCTCTGCGGAGGGGCTTGGGGGCGGGGGTGGGAGCCGTTGAACTTGCTCTAGGATCGTCGCAGAGTCGGAACCGCCCCTTTCTCCCTCGGCCCGGGCGGGAGCTCGCCTCTGCGTTTCCCTCGCGTTTGGCGTTCCCCACTGGCCATGTAGCTCCTGGGCTGCGGTTCACCGCGCACCTACTACGCTGCGGGCGCACCCGCGGGGCGCCTGGAATCATCGGGTAAGCAGCCCGGAGCACTTCAGGGCGCCGGACTTGACTCTTTCGGACTCTTAATTTCTGTAAAATGGGGCTAATCAGGGACTCGCTCAAGGTCATGGCCGGTGCGCGGAGTAAGAACCCTAGTGGGTCGCGTCTGGCCAGGTCCGCGGACTGCTTGGGTAGGGGCGCGCTGTTGCGGATGGATGGCCACTTCAGCTTCATCCTGGTCTCCTTTTCATAATTCCTTCCCCGCCAACTCCGCCGGATTTGGAGAGGTCGAGAGCCGATCCCAAGGGACCCTACAGAGGTTTGGGGGGTATCCACGGGGGACCTTTGGGGTGAGCGCGGAGCCGAGCGCTTCCGCGGCAGGGACTCCTGGATCTGCGGCATTTGCAGCATCTCCTCCATTCCCAGTCATTTAATTTGCTAAGGTCTCGGCAGGGTAGGGCAATTTGCTAGGGGCCTGCTCTTAGATCCATCCTGCTCCCTTTCCTTCTCCCAAATAAGCCCTGTCTCCGAGGGTAAGTATGGGAGAGACTAACTGTACACACCAATTTGGGCCCAGGGACTTCGTAAGAGAGGAGAAGCGTGTATGCTCTGCTGTTGGCTTAGCCAACATTGGCTCTCATCTGCTCTAAGAAAATGCCTTAAGTCTGGCTTCATTCCTGCCCGCCCTACTCCCTGCCCCCAGATCTGGGTTTGTTGCACTTTCCCTGGGGAGGGTGGAGTCCAAGTCGCAGAATGTGTAACTGTTGCCAGATGTGAAGAGTTGACTCCAGCTCCTTTGAGGCAGCTCCTGTGGGGCTGTGGGTGGTTCTCAAAGCTTTGTACTGGGGACAGTCACCCCTCCTCTTTTGACATTCTTACTCTGTCCCTCCAACTCAGGCTACCTCGCCCTAACTCAGTGATCAGATGGTTACTTGGATAATTTTTTGATGTCTGACAAACATCTTTGAACCTCAACTTTTTTTTTTTGATTAATCTCTATGCCCAGCTTGGGGCTTGAACTCAGGACCCCAAGATCAAGAGTGGAATGCTCTATTGGACTGAGCCAGCCAGGTACCCCTGAGCCTTAATTTTTTTTAAATCTATAAAGCAGAACAATCCCTGCTTTTTAGTCTTCCCAAGGTAGTTAGGGTTCAGGGGACATGGTAGAGGTGAAAGTAGAAGGAAGATGGTTCCAGATGATCTGAGCTGTGGGTAGAAGTGGAGATGATTTCAAGAATTTTTTGACAGCAGTCTCTGGGACTTTATTAGATCTAAGAATCTTTACAGAGAAATTTAGTTTGGTAAGACTTTGAAAATACTACATTTCATCTTCCAGTTGAAGTTCCTTACCTGTCCATGGGTAGCCACATCTCTCACAATGACCCCCTGCCTCATCTGTGGTGTGTGGGCTGGAAGCTAGCTGTCCCTGTAGGGTTAGGGCAGTCTCTGGTGGTGGTGAGGCACTGTGTGTGTGGGGCCGGGGGGGGGGGGGGGGCGCGGTTGTCTCTGTGGAGCTGAAGTGTGTCTCTGTGGAGACAGGTGTATCTCTTTGTGGCCTTGGTTTCTTGTGGAAGGGGAAGGGGAGTTGTCTGCTCCAGAGTCTGCTCATTTTTGGAAGAGTGAAGTGTTAGCCGGGCCCAGCAATGTAAACTAACAGTGGTCTAGATTGTATCCTGTCTCCTTCCTCTCCTCCCAGAGGGGCAGAAGGAGAGCTCATCTGTGGTCTTGGCCTTTGGAGAAATCAATTGGCGAAGACTGAAATACCTCAGAGAGAAATGGGCATCCCCTGTTCTTAGTTCATATTGTGTCTGCAGTCTTTTGTCCCAAAGGCAAGGTAAAGAGGGACAACTGGTTAGAACTTGGTGACTTTGTTTTAATATTATATTAAGCCAGGACATAATCACAGAAAATGGCACAGATCTGAAGTGTACACTCTGGATTTTCACAAATTGACCACCCCTGTGTAACCAGGGCCCAGATTAAGACCTAGGATATTCCCAGTCTCCCCCTGTCCTCTATAGGTACTATCCCCCAAGGGTAATCATCATCCTGCTTTGTTTTATCAGGCAAGTTTTATTTTTATTCTTATTATTATTTATTTCACCAGTTTAGTTTCAAAGCTAAAATGAAACTGTTGGATGATTTTTCTACCTCCTCTTTTAATGTATGCAAACCAAAGGTAGTTATAGGTAAGCCAGTCCAGAAATCTAGAAGGGAGAATTTGGTCTTAGGATCTGGGTGGAGTCTAAACTGGTTGTCTCCTCCCCTCCCCGCAATAGGTTCTTGGGCAGTGAAACAAGCCAGACCCCAGATATAACAGGCTGATATTGATAAATTGAAGACAGTTTATTCATAGAGTGTATTTGAAAAATGCAAGTCTGAAATGGTGTCATGATAAAATATACATAAAAATGTTAATGAATTCTCATTTGAAACATAAAAATGGGAATGTTGTGAATTTCTCAAAATTAAAAATTGGTAGAGGATCACAGAATGTCAAGGCTGAGTGATTTATAAACTGTGTGTGCTGTTGCCACATGGTGGCGCCACGTTGGCTGGAGAACTGCAATACCCAACATTCTTTCCCAAGCCCCCAGGAAGGAGTCCCAGGAATAAAATCCAACAATTCAGCATCTCCAGAACTGATTTCCAAGCACTGTGGTTTTTCCAGTGTTGGGCAGACAGGCCTCCCCTCTGGTGCCTGCTACACTAAGTCCATGGATCGAACCCTGTCCCAGCTTTTCAGGAGGTGGCTTGTGGGTTGGAGGCACGTGTGTTGGAGAAGGGGGAGCTGAGACACTGTGGCCCTCTCTTTGGTAGTATGGAACTGTGTAAAGAGAGTTAGCTGAGAAGCTAGCTCAGGTGTGTTGTGATTATCTTGGTCTCCTTTCACCCCAGAATTCCCCCAAAGGTGTCAGAGAAGGAGTTCTCTTTCCTGAGGCAGGTAGCTATTTGCACAGAGCACTGTCCGTGGTGAACTCGGAAGAATAAACAGGCATGGGTGTAGCCAAACTGCTGCCCCATGAAATGCCCTCTGGGTTCCACAGGGTGGGAGCCAAGTCCCGAGGGGAGACCACAGGGTGGGGGGCCTGTTGTATCCAGCTGTGGAGAGGGCCAAGCCGACCCATCCAGTGCCTTTTCTTTTTACTGTCAGTGTGTCCGAAATGCTGCTTAGAAGATTGTATTCATGCGCTGGCTGCCATGCCCGTGGTTGCTAAGAGAGCTGAATATTTGCCATGTGCTAGACCCTACATATATATATATTCAGTTAATCTTCATCACAGGAGGAGGGTGGCTTTCTCATTTTCTAGATGAAGGAACTGGGCCTAGAAGCACTCTTTCTGAGTTTGCACATTATGGGAGCCAGAACAAGGACTGAGCGCCAAGTCTCGCAGATGACTTCCTCAGCTGAGTTATGTGCCCTTCTGTGGGGTGAGGGGAGCCTTGCACAATTCTTCTTCTGTCTTCCCTGGCACCTGGTAGAGCGCCTTACATGTAGTAGCTACTTAAGGCTAAATATGGGATTGCAATTAAGTAGAAACTTCCCTGCTGAGCGAAAGGGAAATCCAGACAGTGAAGGATGAGAGTTTGGGGTTGAGCCCATGAAACCTGCAACGTTGGGCCTGAGTGTGGGCCCACCAGAATGTGGAGTCTTATTTTATGTTTAAAATTTTATGTAAATGGAGGTCTGTTATTTGTTTTTTTTTCCACCCAACATTGTTTTTTAAACATATGTTCATAACATTTGTTGATAATTATAAGTTTAGTTGATACATTTTAACATAGTATTTCCTTCTTTGGTATACCAGAGTTTAAATATTGCTCATTGGTGGACAAAAAGATGTTTTTACCTTTTGCTATTATGAAAAATATTGCAGGGAATATCCTTGATAAGGTCTTGTACAAATGTGTGTGTGTCTAGGATTTATATCCCCAGAAGTTGAAAACTGGGTAGGAGGATATGCTTACATCAATATCTATCTGTTACTGGGTTTTGCAAATTGCCCTCTGTAGTGGTGGGGGCACTTTATACTCCCACTAGTACTGTATTGGAGTTCCTTGTATCCCCATATCTTTGTGCCATCAGATGTTTTAATTTTGGTTCATCTAATAAGCATGGAATGTGTTTCACTGCTCTTTTACTTTGCATTTCCTGTAGAGGTTTTTTGTTTGTTTGTTTTTTAAAGATTTTATTTTTAAGCAATCTCTACACCCAGTGTGGGGCTTGAACTCACAACTGTGAGATCAAGAGTCACATGTTCTACCAACTGAGCCAGCTAAGCACCCCACCCTTAGAGATTGTTAAAAAATATATTTTGGTTTTCAAAGTTTCTTTTCTGTACATTGCCATTTTTTACTAGATATAACTTTCAAATCTTTAAACTCATCTGAAATTTATATTGCTATGTTGTGTGAGACAGGGATCTAATTGTTTTCCATACTGAAAACCACTTTTTCCATTATCATTTAATGAATAGTTACCTATTTTCTTACTTATTTTGTTGCCATCTCTGTCATATACCAGTTTCTGTTATATTTTTGGGTCTGTTTCTGAACTCTGCTCTGTTCTATTCATCTCTTTGTGATTCCTGAGCTAATACAGTTTCATTGAATTATTAAAGCTTTATAATAATTCTTTTCTTCTTAGCCTTTTTCTTCAAAATTGTCTTGGTTATCCTTGACCCCTTAGGCTTTGACATGAATTTTAGGATCTTTCCTAAATATCCCTTTTCATGAAAAATACTGTTAACAAAATTTGGTAAAATATCAAATAAAACATATTTTCTTGTTTCTTTTTTTTTCAAATATAGTGCTAATCAAAACTTCTAATTTTCCATTATTTACTGTGAAATCTTGATCTCCAATTTAAGTGGATTCACTTTACGTGACACTTCCCTGGTACCAGATACCTTGAATAATAAGGACCATTTGAATATGATTTTTAAAACACCTGTAAGGTCATTTTTTAAACTCAACAACATACAAGTAATTTTAAAGTCAGTGATTACTCTTCTGTGACATTATTTTTATCCTCCTCATAACTCATTTCATTTAGGTACCATAATTTATTCAACAAAATCATTCTTTAAAACATTAAGCACTTTATAGTCTTTATTGTAACTTCATCCTTCTATACATTTTTGTTTCCTTAGGATGAATTACTTTGTTGAAAGTTGTTTACTGGGGCGCCTGGGTGGCTCAGTCGTTAAGCATCTGCCTTCGGCTCAGGTCATGATCCTAGGGTCCTGGGATCCGGGGAGCCCTGCATTGGACTCCTTGCTCAGCGGGAAGCCTGCTTCTCCCTCTCCCACTCCCCCTGCTTGTGTTCCCTCTCTTGCTGTCTCTCTCTGTCAAATAAATAAAATCTTAAAAAAAAAGAAAGTTGTTTACTTTTCCTTAAATTTTTGATACATATTGCCAAATAACCCTCTAGGGAACTTTATACATTTATTTTGCTATTAGTCATGTATGAGTGTGCCAGATACCCATGCCTTGCCAGCAATAAATACGATTATTCATCATCATTTCCAGTTTCACAGACAATGACTCTTGTTTTTTATTTTGCTTTTTTCTAGCAAGGCAGAACATATCTTCATGTTTATTAGTTCTTCATGGCCGACTTCACTATAGAGTTTTCCATGAGGGTTGTTTTTCTTTTACTTTCTTTTTTTTCTTTTTAAAGATTTTATTTATTTGAGAGAAAGAGAGAGAGAGAGCATGAGCAGAGGTGGGGCAGAGGGAGAGGGGAAGCCGACTCCTTGCTGAGCAGGGAGCCCAACGCAGGGCTCTATCCCAGGACCCTGGGATCATGACCTGAGCTGAAGGCAGACGCTTAATGGACTGAGCCACCCAGGTGCCCCTCTTTTACTTTCTGTAAAAAAAACTTATATTATCACTTGGTGTTTTTGAGAGAACAGATTGTTTTATACAAATCATGTTCATATTTTAATGTTAAATATCATTCCATCATATGAAAATACCATACTTAAAAGATGTGTTCCTCCATGATGGATTTTAGATTATTTCTGTATTTTTTTTTTTTTTGGCTATTACATGTATGTATGCAGTTAACATCTTTGAAATGTATTTATGCACATGCAAAAGAAAATCTTGAGAATATATGCCCAGAAGTGGGATTGCATGATCATATTTTGTGCACACTTACAGCTTGACCACCTGGTGCCAAATTGCTCCCCAAAGTGGTCATGCTCATTTAAATTTCTGTGGCCGTGTGGACAGATAGCATTTGTCACAGCAAGAAAACAATAATATTAGAGAAGGAGGAACAAAGGTGTTAAAGGAAAAAGTATATATGTGTGTATGTTTGTGTGTACATAAATATCCTGAAGTTCATTGAGAAAACTCAGAGGTTCTTGACCTTTTCATTTCAAAACTTACATCATTAGAAATGATTAAATGTAAGTATAAATCATAAACATCGTATATATTTCTTAGCCTAGGAGAATTGGTAAGAGTTTAAGTAAAAGGTAATCTGTTCAGTAGTGCTTTTTCAGAGTAGCCTGCAAAAGGAGATGGGCCCCTAGTGACGAGAACAGGAGAAGCACCTCTGCCCAGCACTCTTCCTCCCATCCCAGGGTGTGGGGTCCACCATTGGACAGTTGTTCCTTTTCATCACCTCATCTTGTAAAATTTAGAAGGCTGGGGGGTTAACTCTAGAATAATGTTGTGCCATTAATACCTTAATGCCAAAGAGTTTATGCGATCAGTTGCTGGTGATAGTAAGCAGAACAGCATGAAATCGACAGAAGGTTAGTGGGGAAAATGCTGAACGATGAACTTGGTTGGGGACAGCCTGGAAATTTTACTGAGAGAAATCTGTCCCGCTTCAAATGTACTCTGAGAATCAAGTCTGCATTTGTGTCAGGAGCATAAAAGGGCTTTATAAAATGGCCTAAATGCTGTCTGAAAACTGTTTTTGGTTCAGTATTCAACCATGTGTTATACTCCCCCATTACCTTCTGTAAGTAATTATGAGTTAAATTTTTTGCCTATATTTATATATCATCAGCTGGGGAAAGAAAAACATTCTATAGAAAGTTCTTTTGTGGCTGTGATTTACAGTATAATACCACAGATACGACAGACACACGATCTGCAGCTGGGATGTACAAATCCATTCTGTGGGCTGACAATTTAATCTCATTGAGCAGACGCTTGAGAAAAGAATGCAACACATGCAAGGAAGGGCGGGTGCCTGGAGGACAGAGGTGCTCGTGGCTCCTAGGATCTAATGTGGCTATTTGCCAAGGTCCCCAAATAATCTTTTGACACTGACTCGTGACTCAGATGACCATGTCATTCTATATGGTTCTTTCTTTTTGGTATAAAATATAACTATGTCCAAGTGTGCAGGGTTATTTTCTAGGCTTGGAAGCATAGATATCTACACTGCAGGAAGTGATATCTATACTGCAGAAAAGGAAAATAACCCATCTCTTTATACTGTTTTCTCTGAAGATTCCCCAGTCTGGAGAAGCAGTGCTTCTAGTCCCAAACCTCTTCCTAACCTCCTCTTGAAGACCATTGTCTCAAGCATCATTTCACTTTATCTGTATAGCTCCAGACTCAGAAGATGTGGCAGGTGCTGTTTTGTGTTTGTGTTACATAAATGTGGCTTGGCTGTTTTGCTTTTTTTGCAAGACAATTTATTGATCATTAGGGACTTGGATTTATTAGAATGACATGTAACCAGAGTATTCAAGATTAGTGTCTTTCTTTATGGTTAATTAGAAGAAAAAAATTTTTTAAATGCTATTTTAATTGAATCCTTGTTTAGTCTTCTAGAAATCTGCCAGTTGGTTTTTCAGTTTCACGGTCCAGTAAATGTCAGGTGCTTCTTCCAGGACTGCAGATCTTGCAGTCTGGTGCCTGAATGCTGCGGAGCATTCACAGCATTCACAGCATTCCCCTCAGTGTCCCTTTGTGCTCCCAGTTCTGCCTCCTTCCTCCCACAGCTTCCAGGCACCTCATCCTTCCCTTCCCACTGCCTCAATGCTACCCCCACTATCTGCCTCAGTTTCCTTCCCTTCCGACTGCTGCTGGTGGTAGATGGCAATACAATGCTGTTATTTCCCCTCTTCTCTTTTCTTTAAATGATCCAAACACAATGAAGAAAATGAGAAACAAAAAGGCCATTTTTGGCAAATGGGAGAGATGGTTAAAATTGCTTCCCCCAAAAGGGAGGGCTGCCTGAAGAAGTGAGATTGAGTGGGAGTGCATTGGAGGCACAGAGATGTGCTGTGGGTGTTTAGTCAAGACCACTTCTCAGGAGGGTGAGAGCCCTTAGTTGGGCACAAGTTCCTTCTGGGTCACAGTGGGGATAAGAAAGCCTGTAGCAGCAGCCACCACTTCCTACCACCCCAGATGGGCCCCATCCCTCTTTTTCTCCTCATCAGTCACCAGGCGTACAGATTCTCTTCTTTCCGGAGAGCCAAATTTTGGCTTTCTTTTCTCTATTTTGACATTATTTTTTATTTTATTAAGCTCTGTTCTCATCCTTATTATTTCCTTCCTTCTAGTTTCTTTGACTTCATTCTTTCTAATCTCTTAAATTTCCAAGGTTAACTCATTAACTTCTAGCCTTTCTTCTTACTTAGATATGCATTTAGCCCAATAAATTTGCCTCAAGTATTGCTTTAGCAATATTTGTCCTCCACAGTTTTGATTTGAAGTGTTTTTATTGTTCACATGTAAATTTTTAATATTTTTGTTATGATTTCTTCTTTGACTTATGAGTTCTTTATATGCTTTTGTTTTATTTTTAAAAATTTCAGAACTTTTTAGCCATTGTTTTTTCTATTTTAATACATAGTGATTAAAGAATGTGGTCTACATGATTCCAATTCTTTGAAATTTGTTGGGATTTGTTTTATGGCCTGGTACATAGTCAGTTTTTATAAATTTCCATGTTTTCTTGAAAATAAAGTAATTGGTTGCAGTGATCAATATGTGTTCATTAGCTTAAGCTAGTTAATTGTGTTTTTCAGATTTTCCATCTTTACTCATTTTTTTGCAGCTTAATCAGTTACTGAGGGAGGAATTTATAGAAGTGAATTTGTCAGTTTCATCTTGGGCTTCTTTCAATTTTTGCTTTGTATATTTTTTTAAAGATTTTTAAAATTTATTTATTTGACAGAGAGAGAGAGCGAGTGAGAGAGAAAGAGAGAAAGACAGGCAGAGCTCAAGAGCCAGGGCAGGGGCAGAGAAGCAGACTCCCAGCCAAGCAGGAAGCCCGCCATGGGACTCCATCCCAGGACTCTGGGATCATGACCTGAACCGAAGGCTGACACTTAACTGACTGAGCCACCCAGGCACCCTGCTTTGTTTATGTTATTAGGTGCATTCTGGGTCAACTCAGTATATATCATTATGAAACAACCCTGTTAATGTCCCATAATGCTCCTTGTTTTTTAAGTCTGTTTCATTTATTTTTTATTTATTTTAAAAAAGATTTATTTATTTATTTGAAGGGGGCAGGGGCAGAAGGAGAGGGAGAGAGAGAATCTCCCTGCTGGGCGGGGAGCCTGTGGTGGGGCTGATCTAAAGACCCTGACCTCATGACCTGAGCCAAAATCAAGAGTCAGATGCTTAACCAACTGAGCTACCCAGGTGCCCCGAATCTGTTTTAATAGAGCTATGCCAGTTTTCTTTTGCTTTGTATTTGCCTGTCTTATCATTTTCTTATACTTTCACTGTGAACATTTCTTTTTCTTTTTTTTTTTAAAGATTTTATTTATTTTACAGAGAGAGCGTGAGAGTACAAGCAGGGGGAGCGGCAGGCAGAGGGAGAGGGAGAAGCAGGCTCCCCGCTGAACAGGGAGCCCGATGTGGGGCTTGATCTCAGGACCCTGGGATCATGAACTGAGCCAAAGGCAGACGCTTAACCGACTGAGCCACCCAGGCGCCCCACTGTCAACAGTTCTGTGTATTTTTATTTCATTTGTGAAACTCTTTTAAAGAGCATAAACTTGCTTTTTTTAATCTATATTTTTTAATGTGAAAGTTATGTTCATTTATAGTGCTACTGTTAATATATTTGGATCTATTTTACCATTTTAGTTTTCCCACCTTTTATGTACGTGGTTACCGGTTGCTTTTTGTATAATTTAGATCCTCTGTCCTACTCCACATTATATTTTCTTCCCTCATTTATTCAAAACTTTACACTCAGTTTCTATTTTCTATAAACTTACCATATTTACAATATGGTAAGTTTAGCGTACATGTTTACCTTAACAAAACCCAAACTAAATCAGAGTAATTTCTGTCTTCCTGAGCAATTCAAGGACTTTATACTTAAATCTGATCACCCCTCTTCCCCAGTATTGTTGTCTGGTGTTTTAGTCAGACTTTAACTCTTTTTTTTTTTTTTTTTTTAATTTTTTTTTTTAGATTTTATTTATTTGAGAGAGACAGAGATAGTGAGATAGAGAGCACAAGTGGGGAGGAGAGGGAGAAGCAGGCTCCCCACAGAGCAGGGAGCCCGATGCGGGACTCGATCCCAGGACCCTGGGATCATGACCTGAGCCGAAGGCAGACGCTTAACCGACTGAGCCACCCAGGCGCCCCAGACTTTAACTCTTTTATTATTACTTTTTTCACATAGTATGCAATTTGTTGACAATATTATTGCACTGTTTTCCATATTCTATTGTTGCATTCTGAGAATTCAGCTAACAATCTGATTGTTGTTCTTTTGTAGTAATCTGTCTTTTCTTCCTGAAAGGAGCCCCTTACACTGGGTTAAAGATCACGTCTACCCTGGCCTTCTGCTCTCCACTGATCCGATCAAGACGAAATTTGAAACACCCCTCCCTCTTGCCCCTTGTCATTTGGGTCCCACCCCTGCTTTGCCTTGAATGGACAGGACTCATCCCATCATGCTCTTCACTCCTGTTTGTCAGTCTCCTGGCTCCAGGGCCACTCCCCCAGTTCCTGATGACCTCAGCTCCAGATTCTCCGCCACTCCCTGCAGCACTGCTCCTGCCTTAGTCCTAGCACTTGAACAGACAGGGAGAGGATCCTTCTAACATCCAGGCCTCTCAGTTCCTTGACCTGCTTTGCTCCAATTTCTGTCTTCCACTCCACCCTGCCACTGACTTCCACAGTCATAGATGGACACTCGTTCCCAGTAATGACCAGCCCTTCATAATCTGTTTCATGCATCATGTGTTCAGAGAACCAACTTCCATCTTCCAGCTCTTTCCCTCTCTTCCTCCAATTCCAACAGTCCCTCAATCTCCTGACTTTCAGTCCATGACCCCGGGCGCTTGAGGTCCTCTCCTTCTGCCTTTTCCAGCCTGTATTTCATGGTGTGCCCTACAATCAATCCTTGGAGTACACCCTCAGTTCACATACCTATTCCAGACCACATCCTTCTCACTCAGCAGAAGCACAGAGTGGTTCAGTCCCCATCTCTCTGTCCTTCTGCCTGAATCTCTGCTGAGGAATGTGGCCGAAGGAACACTCACAAGAAGTTGACTGGTCTTGCATGGCCATGAACATCAGGTGGATCCTTAGTGCTACCTGATACTTCCCTGGGCCTGGCCCTCTCCCATTCTCTTCATTGATTGTTTCACATTCCCCCGTTACCTCAGACATGTGCACCTTCTATCCTCATTCTTACATTGTTCCTGCTGCCACTCTCACTGAGAAAGCTGGAGCCATCGGGGGTGGGGGGGAGACCTCCCACAGACTCACTCTACCATCCACCCACCTGCCTTCATCTGTAGCCACGTAATCTGCCTTGTGTTCTGGTACTAACCGTGAAATGTCTGTGCCTGGATCTAAAGTCAGACCCTCCACTCCCTGGCCCTGCTGCTCACCTTCCTTGAATACTCAGGGATATCACTCCAGTGATTCTCCTTCTATATTGCCAGTTTTCTCTCCCTATCAGTTAATTCTTATTGGCTTACAAACACGTTATTTCTCCTTTCTTGGAAAACACTTGCTCTGTAACTCATTTCCACCTCTAGCTATGGCTTCATTTCTCTGCTTTCCCGTATATAAAAACTGCTAAAGAGAGTTGTCTAGATTCATTGTCTGCAAATTCTCTCCTCCCATTCTCTGTTAACGCCCCCCCCCAACCGTGGATTGCCAGCTCAATTTCATCATCTTTACCAGCAACTGCCCAATGACTAAAGACCCCACTTTATTGAACACAAGGGCTGTTCTTGTCCTCATCCTTCTTGCTCCATTAGCACCATTTGACTCAGCCAGTCAGCCTCTCTTCCTTGATACACTTTTTTTTTCCCTGGGTCTGGAGGATACACTCATAAATTCCTTCCAAATCCTTGGTAGTTCTTTCTCCTCTCTCCAGCTGCTTCTTTGTCTTTTGCTTGACCTCTGAATGTTGGAGTGCCCCATGGCTGAGTCTTTGATCCCCTTTGCCTTTTTATTTATATTCCCTCCCTACAGACCTCACCATGGTCTTGTTTCATGGTTTTGAATACCATCTATGCCAGTGATCCTCAAACCTTTATCTCCAGACTGGACCTCTCTCTCAAACTCCTTGAATAACCTACTCGACATCTCCTGGATGTGCAGTACTCATCTCCAAATCAACTCTTCGAAAACTGAACCCCTGATCTTCTCCCCAAACCCATTCTCTTTTTTTCATTTTTAAATTTAAATTCAATTAATTAGCATATAGTGTATTATTAGTATCAGGGGTAGAGTTCAGTGATTCATTCGTCTTATGTAACAAACACCCAGTGCTCACTACAACATATACCCTCCTCAGTGTCCATCACCCAGCCACCCCATCCCTCAACCCCCATCCCCTCCAGCAACCCTCAGTTTGTTTCCTATGATTGAGAGTCTCTTATGGTTTGTCTCCCTCTCTGGTTTTGTCTTGTTTTATTTTTTTCCTCTCTTTCCCTATGATCCTCTGTTTTGTTTCTTAAATTCCACATATGAGTGAGATCATATGATAATTGTCTTTCTCTGATAGACATATTTCCCTTGACATAATACCCAAACCCATTCTACCTTCATTTTTCTCATCTAGTTGCAGGTCCCAATCAATATAATCAATCTATTAGTTATTAATTATTATAAATATTTATTAAGCAATTATTACATTTATTAATAATTAAATTATTAATGCCTTGTTTTACCATCTTCTTTTTCCATATTACTCTTTGAAATCTGGTGTGTATTTTTCAGTCATGGCAAATCTCAATTTGGATGCTAAATTTTCATCAGAATTACTTGATTCATATTTAGATTTAATGAAATATACAGTTAAAAAGTACATCCACACAGCCAAGTTGTACTAAATTTATTTAAATGTTTTCCCATAGCTGAATTAAATATCATTTAACAGGAAAAGTTAGACTTATTTTGCATAGCATCTAGCACTTTTTGGTCAGAAGGAAGTCAAGAATTTTGTCTGGAGCAGCTCTACTCACCTCTTTGCTATCTATCCAATAGGATATGATCTGGGGTCAAATCTCTTTATAATGCTATTGCTTGTGTATCTTTGAATATAACCACAGTTTGAAAGGCTTAGGTGAGCACAATATTTTATTGGAAATAGTTTCAGTGTCTCCTTCCTGAATAGGGGAGAACCCTGGGTTGTAACCCAGAATATAAACAGCTGTAGCCACCTGGCATTAATTTTCTTCAAGAGATTCTTCTCCAAGTTCATGGAAGAACTCCTCAAATAATTACCTTTCCAGTGGGAAAGGATGTCTTGCAGTATTTCCATTTCTTCTGTTAGAAAACATGTGAGAAATTCACTTAATTGCCAGACAGAAACACAGAGACTGAGATCTTGTGTTTTTGCCCTTTTGGACTCATTATTCTGAAATGGTCTTAGAAATAAGCTTTCAGAACTTGGGACGACAGGTGTTAAGTACTTAATATTTACATCAGATAAATCTGATAAAATAAAAAAAATTGGAGAAAACACCATCCCTCTGTAGCATGGCCAGTTTGGGGGCATATAGCACTCCTTTCTCAGGTAGGGACTTACTGAAAATCTAGTCAGCAGCAAAAACAGGTTTAAAAAAAAATACTCTATAAAGTGGTTTGGGATTCAGTGTAGAAGCAAAGGCCTAATTTTAGTGTAGAGCACTGTCCTCAGTGAGCCTTCACAAATAAGACAGATCCTCTGTAGCCATACTATCATCTCCGTCAGTTTTTCCTCATGCAGGTGGCTTCACTGTTTAGATGCTGCCCCTCAGACAGATGCCTGAGAATGTGTCTCAGGAGCCTTAGTATTGTAACCTTAGACTTAGCTATTTAATTTCTGGGAATCTAGTCTAAGGGGAAAAAGTCCTTAATGTGGAAAACCCTTTATGCACAAAGATGTGTATCATAGTTCTCTGTGAAATTGTCCAAAATTAGAATCAACTGAGATGTACAACACTGGGAACAGGTTGATAGGTATATGCAAGGGACAAAATGTAATATAACCGTTAAGAATGATGCTTAACCAAGATGTCCATCGACAGATGAATGGATAAGGAAGATGTGGTATATATATACAATGGAATATTATGCAGCCATCAAAAGGAATGAGATCTTGCCAGTTGCAATGATGGAACTGGAGGGTATTATGCTGAGCAAAGTTAAGTCAATCAGAGACAGATATGTAGCGTATGATCTCACTGATATGAGGAATTCTTAATCTCAGGAAACAAACTGAGGGTTGCTGGAGTGGGGGGGGGTGGGAGGGATGGGGTGGCTGGGTGATAGACACTGGGGAGGGTATGTGCTATGGTGAGCGCTGTGAATTGTGTAAGATGAATGAATCACAGACCTGTGCCTCTGAACAAATAATACATTATATGTTAAGAAAAAAAAAAAAGAAGATAGTAGGAGCGGAAGAATGAAGGGGGGGAAATCGGAGGGGGAGACGAACCATGAGAGACTATGACTCTATGAGAGAAACAAACTGAGGGTTTTAGAGGGGAGGGGGGCAGGGGGTTGGGTTAGCCCCATGATGGGTATTAAGGAGGGCACGTACTGAATGGAGCACTGGGTGTTATATGCAAACAATGAATCATGGAACACTACATCAAAAACTAATGATATAATGTATGGTGACTAATATAACATGTTAAAATAAAATAAAAAATAAAGAATGATGCTTAAAAGGGATCCTACTAATGTGGAAATACACTGGAGATGAGGTATTTAGTGGAAGAAGACACATACTTCTGTGTATAATTAGACAAAAACAACAGTCCCTACCAAGAGTGGGACAAATGGCACTTCAGGGAAGCAATGTGTTAGCACCAGTTGTATTTGTTCGATAGTGTCTTGGGATTAATTTTCTTTTATGACATTATCATATCTCTCAAATTTTCTTAAGTGGGAATTTTGAAGGGTACTGAAAACCACACAAAAGTTCTGAAGGAAAAACTCAGAAGACTGAGAAGGGGCAGGCAGAGGTCAGAGACTCCTTCTGATGAACACCTAGGGCATTGTTTCTGGTTGAGAACTGTTTTTGCAGAATTGAGAACTCCCAAAAAAGAGATGGTACAGGAGAGATGCCCCAGTGGGGTCAGATGAGAATACACATTGTTAGGAGATGGTCTCTCATGCCTCTCTGGAAATGCAGAGCAGGGCTGCGGGCTTTATGTCTCAGTTCTCCTTTGTCTGTCATGTCTCCAGGTATAGATGGGCACTCAGGTGGTGTTTGTTGACTGAGGAATCAATGGGCAGAGACTATAGCAGATTCCATTGGCCACATTACGGAGCACTTAGGTTATGCTTTTAGGATGTTACCATTGGACTTTGAGGAAAAAAATGAAGAAAAAATTTTCATTTATATCCAATTTGAATTAAATGTCCATGGGCATTACTACTCAAGACTAAACTACCTTCCCTGCCTTCTCTCAAATTGCTGAACCACTTTATTTAAAATAAAGCTGTAGCTATTTTAGTTAGCTTATGCTTCAGAGTTCTGTAATCTTGTCTATAGAATTCTGTAACACACCTTTAATTATCCTCGAAGTAGCTAACTGTAATTAAAGCATGTGTCTCTGAACTCCCTGCTGATGGAAGATGTATTACTTCATAGCTGGGTTTGTGAAACCTGCCACAGATCAGGCTAAAGTTAAAGATCATTAAATAATTTCCCTCCTGCCATGGTACTGAATTGGAGATTTTTTTTTTTTATTGCCTAGAGCAACTTTCCTTTTTGTTATCTATCCAATAGGATATGATCTAGGGTCAAATCTCTTTATAATGCTATGGCTTGTATAGCTTTGATTATAACCACAGTTTGAAAGGCCTAGCCCAGCACAGTATTTTATTATAAGCTTTTCTATTCAAAACTATTTTCCCTTTGAAAATGTACACTCCAGTCCCATTCAAACATTTATCTCAACTTTCATTATATTGAGGTAAAAGAAAGAAAGAAAGAGAAAGAAAGAAAGAAAAGGAAAGAGAGGGAGGAAGAAAGAAAGGAGCCTATTTATTGCACTTGGGCCTGGGTCATGGAAGAAACCACACACTTAAAAAGGATCAGATCAGAGAGGGGTTTTGAACAGTTGTTTGGTCCAGAGATGAAAGCTGGTGGGCCAGGTGTTATTAGTAGGTCACTCCCCCATTTCTCCAGGTGATGCAGCATGTTGGTGAGATCAGTAAATTCTATGGCCATGAGTCCATGGCCAAACTTCTTTTGCTGTAAAAAAGAGTTTCTTGGTCAGTCACAAGGGCGGGGGAGGGAACATGCCAGTGAATTTAGTATTCTGTGAGTTCAGCACTGGTCTCAGCTACAGGGAAGACAGGCACTCAGCAGTGGTGACAGTCAGATGAGGCTGCAACGAGGGAGTCTGTGAGTTGGACCCACGTGTAGCCACATTGGTGGACGCTGCTGCCATGTCCATTCTGTACAAGGGCCCACTGGAGAGGCACTGGGGAAGAGGCTGCCTCACCTCCCCACATGTCATCTTGTCCACCTGATTATGGAGAGCTTCCACAAAGATGTTGAGACATTGGGGGCACTTTTCTCCTCCAGGAGGCCCACCACCCACACACTTCTTCCTCAGCCCTCCTTGTTACTGGCTTCCTGCTCCTCTTCTTTCCCATCCTGCAGTACTGTTAGCTATTGCCCATGAATTGGTGTACATCCTTCCAGACATCTCTTGGTCCAAACAACATGGAAAATCAATATGCTGCTTGAGATCCTGCCCACCAGAAGGATTACCCTTCACTGCTCTTCTCCAGGGCCACCCCTGTCAGCAGGGCTGTGAGGCTACGGATCTCCCTTTTGGGTTGGTACAAATGACATCTCATAGAATTGTCTACAAATCAGGTTGGGTTTTTTCCTCATGTTGGCTGATCATCAGGAACTTCCTATGAAGACATAGGTGTGGACTGAGGGAGAGGAGACAAAGTAACAGACATGGGAGACCCAGCAGTCTGAGACCCCTGCCCATGTAGCTTACGCCATCTGATACTGCTCGAGCCTGATTTCTTATATACCATTTTTGTTTGACAGCGGATGCCTACTGCACCTGCCTACCCTATTAAGAGGCTCAAAGCTAGGTTCTGCTTGTCACGGGGTCACTCGATGCCCTATTGTCAGGTGTTCAGTACCAGGGCCTGGTAACAAGCATGAGCTGTTTCTCACAAGGAGAGCAGTTGTGGAGGAGAGGGCATGGCTGTGTTCTAATACCCTTCGAGGCCTTGCGGCGCCTCTCCTAGAACTTCTCAGAGGTCCTCTACAGCACCTCTACTTGTTACAGACACTTTGTATGTCACTGGGTCTGTCGGGTCCTGCATAAACAGAGGGCCAGAGTGGCTTGCATTGCTGCCTGGGCTTGTGACAGAGTCTTCTCTTACTCTGGGCCCCACTCAATCCTGGCTGCCTTACAGTTTACTTAGTAAATGGTTGAGAGCAGCATACTTGCATGTTTCTCTGTGCCATCTCTGAAGCCCAAAATAGCCCACCAAGTTTCAAGCCTCTTTTTTTTTTTTTTACTGAAAGGCTAAATGATGATGATGATTATAATTAGGTGATTATAACAATAGCAATAATAAAATAACAACCCTAGGGTGTCTAGGACAATCCAGCAGAGAAACAATGACCTAACTCCCGTGGTTGGGGCCGAGGCTGCAGCTGGCGAGGTAGTGTGCTAACTCCGTTTCATTCTAGGGCCCGGGGAGGCACAGGTGGGCTGATGGCAGCGAGCACTACTGGGGGCACAGATGCTTGTTTTTGAAACTCTTGCTTTGAAGTACTGCGGGAGCTTGTTTAGAATTAGACTTTTTATCACACTTTTGAAGAGTACTCCTCATTAGGGAGTTGACCGTTTCTATACATTTCATTCCTTCTTCTTCAGGATTGTTCTATCCATATTCCTGTGTCTTCCTTTAGTTTGTCGAGGGCTCTGATTGGGGTCATTTTCTTTTCTATTTATGTGTAGACTGTATATCTGAGTTTCAAAGTCACATATTGAATTTTGAGGCACTTGGTAGGCATTTTGGATGATCTTATTTGGCATGGAAGAGTTAGCACTATCTTAGTAACAGCACTTGTGGCTGGATTTCATGAAATTTGGCAAGTGCTTTTTTTTTTTTTTTAAAGATTTTATTTATTTGAGAAAAGTGAGAGAGCGAGAGAGCACAAGCAGGGGAAGGAGCAGAGGGAGAAGGAGAAGCAGACGCCCTGCTGAGCAGGGAGCCCGATGTGGGGCTTCATCCTGGCACTCTGGGATCATGACCTGAGCCAAAGGCAGATGTTTAAGCAACTGAGCCACCCAGGCACCCCTTGGCAAGTGCTTTTTAATGGTCTGCTCTCAAATCAGTCAATCAACAAATAAATGCCACCTCAGTAACCAATTGGAGGTAGAGGCTGGAAGGCCCCCAGGGTGCCGAGGAAATTGTCACCCACATGTCTCCTAAGCTCAGACTAAGCGTTACTTAAGCCAGGCCTTTGCCAGTCAGCCATGCTGAACAGATGCCCCGTGGCACTAGATACATTACTCAGACACCCCCTCCCCGCAAACCCATACTTCCAGGAGTCACCTGGATCCAAATGCACAGATTAAAAAGCTTAGATCAGATTTAAATAATTTAAGTTCACTACAAAATGAGATGACTTTCCTGCAATCACAGAATGATTCTAGAACATGCAGATCAAATATAAGTGTGTGCCTTCCAAAGGGTGTACTAGAGAATTAAAGTGTGTGGATAGTTTGGAAAATCTTGTTTTGGAACATCTAAACTGGACTGCAACAAGCACAGAAGTTGAAAGAGTTCCTTCCTGTGGTGTTCAGTACTTTTTCTTCTTTTTGAAGGCAAATCTATGAAGTATGTTGTTCCCAATTAGTGCCATCTTTTCCCTAAAAGTAGTGCTGAATTTTTACATCAAGAAAGAGGAAGGCCGTGTGAGTTATAATAATTCACAGCTCTGTGGTAGGAAGGAGTTGGGAAGAGAAAGGGGAGATCCAGGTCGAATATGCTGGAGGAAGCCCAGGCTTCTCTATCAAACACGCACAGGAGTGATTTGCAAGAGGGGAATGAATCACTTTAGAGCATTCATTCTTCCAGTTCTGTGAAGCTATGAAAGAATTTTTTATTCTGTGGAACCCATTTCTAAGATGTAGCTTAGAAATGAACTCTGTGTCTGTAGATAAACCACAGCATTGAAATGGGAGCAGAAGGAAAGGACAAAGGATCTGAAGTGATTTGCTGCCACTAGCAAGTGGCACTGAACTCCCTAATCCTGAAGTAGGCTCCCCTGTCCCGTTACCAGAGGATGATGAGAGATTTTCCCAGGATGCTTTGGGTGGTCAGAAGTTGGATTAAAATAGATAAAACTATCTCTGTGCTCATCATTTCTTTCTTTCTTTTTTTTTTTTTAAAGATTTTATTTATTTATTTGAGAGAGAGAGAATGAGAGACAGAGAGCATGAGAGGGAGGAAGGTCAGAGGGAGAAGCAGACTCCCTGCCGAGCAGGGAGCCCGATGCGGGACTCGATCCCGGGACTCCAGGATCATGACCTGAGCCGAAGGCAGTCGCTTAACCAACTGAGCCACTCAGGTGCCCTCATCATTTATTTCTGAGTCTATATACTAAAGCCATCAAAACAGCTACATTTTTACAAGGTGTTTTTAATTGATGATGCATTTGAAAAATTGTGGCTGGGTAACACTAGGGAGAGGTTTTCTTGAGTGCACATAATGTGGTAGTGGGCTGTGGGCCACAGAGGTCCAGCCAGCCCGTGTGGTGTGGAAATGGTGGCTGCCGGCATGTCATGGCAATTGCTTATAACCTGATAACCTCTGATAACTTATAACTTATGCTGTAAGTGTGAACTTCCAAGTTGTCTCTCAGTCACTTAAGTTTGGTGGAGGGGAGACATTTTTAAGACTGAAAACTGAAGAGTTCCTGTCCGTGGCTGTCCCTGGGCTTCACTTTTCCTGCAGCCACATTTAATCAGATTACTCAGATGAGAATTTCTTCTCCACTGTAGAGAGGCTGAGTCTCCCATTGTTAAGACTGAGCTGTGAGGCCCAAAGGATGAAACATGGGGGGTAGAGAGAAGAAAGCCCAACCCTTTGGGCCAAGAAATGTGGGGAAGAGAGGAGAGAGAAAGAGCACAGTGAGGTCAGGAGTGTGTGTCCTGACTCTCCTTCTTGGGGTGGGATGTAAGTGGTGTGCATGTATACCTTATATTGGGTAGAGTAGAACCTTCAGAAGCAGTTATGGGGGCCGGGGAAAAGGGGGGGGAGGACTGGGGGGGGGGGGGGGTGCTGTAACCCTCTCCAGAAAGCCCTGTGTAAGCACATGCACCATGGCCCAGGGATGACTGTGGAGCACTGATTGGAGGAGCTGTCTCTCAGGTTGGGCCCCACAACCTGTACAGGGCATGCAGGGAGCCAGGCGTTCTCATGAGCCCTGGTGAGTGAATGTTGAATGGCTGCATAGACTACTAGAGGTGCTGAAGCCCAGGGTGGGGAAGGGGAGGCTGCCAACAATAAGGACCTTAATGATGAGCTGCCTCTGTGGAGTCACAGTCAATAGCTGGGTGTACCGTTCATGACAAAGGACAAAGAAGGCTGGTTACCTCTTAATCGACATGGTCCACACACCAGACTGGCCCCCTGTGGCAGAGCCCAGTTTAGAAGGACCCCACATGTACTTGTCATCCTGTCCCTCATTGCCAGGAGACCAGTAAAGCCTGCCTCTGGTGCCAGATCTTGGGAAGGAGGAAGGAGATGGAAGGAGTGTCCCCGTTGGGGAGTTGAACTTTAACCTGCCTGAACATTTTCCAGGAGGAAGGAGTTTTAATTATAGAGTAAATAGGCAGGTTTGAGTCATTTTCTCTGTTTTCTTCTCATCTTAGAGCTTTTGCATAGGTCACCAGGGTGGCTCCCATTTACCTGCCCGTGTTCTTGTCCACTTCTTCACCTTCCTCTCTGTTACCAGAGTGACTCCAGGAAAGCACAAATGCTGTGCCTCCGGATGCTCACCTATTTAGGACCCTGCAGTGGCTCCCAGGGCCCTCAGGTGAAGTCCAAGTTCTTCAACATGGCTTCGCAGACTCCCTCCTCAACCCTGTAGCAGACATATTGAATGATATGCACATCTCTAAGGGGTGCTTCTGTCTACGCTCCTCTCTCAGCCTGGAGACCTGGCCAACGCTTGTTCCTCCTTAGAGGAGTCACCTTAGGACCCTGACCCTGATCACTAACACCTGGAAACCTCCCCATCTCTGGCTCCTTCTCCCCCCTTCAGGGACAGTGACTCACAGTCCATTCCTCAGGTAGCCCTTTCCACACTGTACCTGGATTGTCCTTTGCTGCCCACGATCGTGGCTTCCACTCGGTGGAAGTGTAAACAAACAGGACTCACCTTGGTCCGGGGATTAAGTCCCAGAATTTGTGAGTAGGAAAACCCTCAGATGTGAGGTTTGCATACTAAAAAACCAGGTTCTGCAGCTGTTATTTGCTTACACTGTAATTGTGGTATTTACATATAAATTGATACTCCTAAGTAAGTACCTGATAATAATTTGCTCCCTTTGGAAGGTAAATATTCTCCTTTTCTCATCTACTATTAGTTGTCTTAATCCCTTTGCTCTGAGAACAAACAGAACAGTAAATTTTAGCCTACCACGTTTGATCACAAATTCAGAATTGATGAAGTCTGAATTAGTGAGATTTTAGTGTATATTTCTTCATAGTTTATGTTCTCCACTATAATTATGTGATCTAATTCCAAATACAGCCAGCTGCCAACTCTTATCTTGATGCATTTTTATTACAGACAGAAGAAATGTACCAGACTTTTATATAGTAGAGAGAGCAAAGAGCATCATTATCCAGTTGAAACTGAAGAGGAAATTCTCAGTGGGGTGAAGAGCTGTGTATTTTTATCGAGTGTTCATTAGCTATCCTCTGTGCAGGGGATCTACATGAAAACACCCAAAGGATGGGAAGCAGACAGAGAAAAAGCCCAAACGGCAGGAAGGACATCACAGGGCTTCCACTGTGTCCAGAGGCTCAGAAAACAAAAGTAGGGGATGGTAGGCATCACTTTAATGTCAAGATGGGAGAGAAAAGCACTGGGCTTCAATATAAACACTGGGTTTTTGTTTCCTGTAAGTACAGTCATTGCAGATGAAGCCAGAAAAATACAATCAAGATTTATTAACGAGGCCATTTATTTGTCAATAACGTGTAATGTGTATATGTGTCTGTATTACTCAGAGGTCTCCAGGAAAACAGAACCATTAGGATGTGTGTGTGTATAAGTATACGTATTTATATAAATGTGTAAAATAAAGAGATTTGTCATAAGTAATTGGCTCACATGATTATGTAGGCTGACATACAACATATTCTGTGGCTGAAAACCCAGGAGAGTCAATGGTGTAGTTCTAGTTTAAGTCTGAAGGACTGAGAACAGGAGAACCAATGATGTAGTTCCAGTCCAAGGCCAGCAGGCTTGAGAACTGGGAAGAGCTGATGTTCCAGTTTCAGCCCTGAGGCAGGAAGTAGCCAGTGTCCTGATTGGAACACATCAGACAGAAAGAATTTTTTCTTACTTGGGGGAGGGCTCTCCTCTTGTTCTGTTTAAGCCTTCAACTGATTTGATGAGGCCCACCCACATTAGAGAGAGCAATCTGCTATATTCAGTCTACTGATTCAAGTGTGAATTTTGTCCAGAGATCCTCACAGACATACTCAGAATAATGTTTAATCAAATACCTGGGCACCCTGTGGCCTAGTCAAGTTGACACATAAAATGAACCATCAGGGGTCTTTGAGTGATTTCTGAGCCCAGAATCTGCAATGATCCCACACAGTGACAGTAATGAAGGCTCCCCTTGTGGACTCTGCTGTGTAAACCTGTGGGCAATCTGGACCAGGATTTCTCAACCATTGAGAAATGGGCACTACTGACATTTTGGACCAGATCATGCTTTGTTGGGGGTACTGTCTTGTGCATCATAGGATTTTTGACGTCAATCTCTGGCTTCTATCCACTATATGCCAGTAGCACACCCCCAGTTGTGACAACTAAAGACTTCTCCAAACATTGCTGAATGTCCCCTGGGAGCCAGTATAGCCCTCAATTGAGAACCATAGGTTTAGACTCCTACTCGCTTGCCCTTTCCTCCAATTTGTGCTTGGGGCTTATGTGAGTGCCTATCTAATGCCATTTGAAACCATCTCCCAAGACCTGTTGCCACCAGACACTGCCAGAAGAGGCCACAGAAGCATCTCCCCCACTTTTACCATCCTTACTTTGGAAGATATTTTCACCATGATCTAATAGGTAGAAGATGCAATTAAATCTCATATAGATAGAGATAATAAGATCTCCCACCAATTTTCAACTTCCAGACCCGTTCTCATTTGCCAGGAATAAAATCATAGTGCCCCTTCTGTTTAATGGGGGGAAGTTTTGTCTAGAACAGAATGTGTTTGGAGTCCCCCTGGGATATCAGGAGAGTTAGGCGATCAGATGGAGGTCACAAGGGTTGTAGGAACTGCTGCCTAGCAGTCTCGGAGTGAGGGCATTTGGACTAGGGGAGCCGTGGGTTCCCCGTGTATCTGGCCTGGAACTTGATCTGGCTCCTTCTGCAGTGCAAGGGTTCCTGGTGGAATCTGGGTTTGCAGAGTGTGCCTGGGGACAGCCATTCATGGGCCAGAGTGCCCCTGGAGCCAGGGGGGACCTCTTTGTTCATTCTTTCATTCATTTGGCAGTCAGCCATTTAGTCCACACCTACTCTGAGCCAGGCATTGCACAAAGTCCTGAGGATTGAACATTTAAGGAGATGAATTTGTGAAATAGTGAAACAAAAGTGTTTCAGGTGCTCTTGTTATTATCTTGTTATCAATTGCCTTTTTGAATATAGCCATTATAGTAGGTATAAAGTGGTATCTCGTTGTGGTTTTGATTTGCATTTCTTTGATGGCTAATGGTTTTCAAGCATCTTTTCACATACTTATTGGCTATTTGTGTATCTTCTTTAGAGAAATGTCTGTTCAAATCCTTTCATTTTTTTTTTTAAATTGGATTATTTGTATTTTTCTTATTGAGTTGTAAGAGTTCTTTATATATTCTGGATGCAAGTCCTTTATTGGATATATAATTTTATCCTATCCTATAGGTTGTCTTTTCACATCATTGATAGAGTCTTTTTTTAATTTTTTTTAAAGATTTTATTTATTTATTTGACAGAGAGAGAGCACAAGTAGGCAGAGCGTCAGGCAGAGGGAGAGGGAGAAGCAGGCTCCCTGCTGAGCAGGGAGCCTGACGTGGGGCTCCATCCCAGGACCCTGGGGTCATGACCTGAGCCGAGGGCAGACTCTTAACAATGCCATTGACTGAGCCCAGACTCTGCAATGATCCTACCCCGATAGAGTCTCTGAGCCACCCAGACACCCCGATAGAGTCTTTGAGGTACAAAGTTTTTTCATTTTTGTGAGTTCCAATTTATCTATTTCTTTGGTCACTTGTGCTTTTGGTGTCATATCTAAGAAACTATTGCTTAACCCAAGGTCATGAAAATTGACACTGTTTACATGTAAGAGTTTTATAAATTTACCACTTACATTTAGGGTATTGATCTTTTTTGAGTTAGTTTTTGTATATGATGTGAGGTAGGAATCTAACTTTACTCTCTTGCATGTGCATATCCAGTTGTCCCAGCTATTTGTTGAATAGACCATTCTTTTCTCCATTGATTTGTCTTGAAACCCTTGTCCAAAATCAATTGACTGTAAATATAACTATTTATTTCTGAACTCTAAATTCTATTCCATTGATCTATATTTCTATTCTTATGTCAGTACTACAGTCTCTTGATTATTGTAGCTTTGTAATAAGTTTTGAAGTTGAGAAGTGTGAATCCAACTTTCTTCTTTTTTTTTAAATTTTATTTTATTATGTTATGTTAGTCACCATACATTATATCATTAGTTTTTGATGTAGTGTTCCATGATTCATTGTTTGCGTATAACACCCAGTGCTCCATGCAGTACGTGCCCTCCTTAATACCCATCACTGGGCTAACACATCCCCCCACCCGCCTCCCCTCTAAAACCCTGTTTGTTTCTCAGAGTCCATAGTCTCTCATGGTTTGTCTCCCCCTCCGATCTCCCCTGCTTCATTTTTCCCTTCCTACTATCTTTTTTTTTTTAACATATAATGTATTATTTCCAACTTTTTTTTCAAGATTGTTTGGTTATTCTTGGTCCTTACACTTACATGGATTTTTGGATCAGCTTGCCAATTCTTGCAAAAAAAAGCAGCTGGGATTTTGAAAAAAATTGGATTGAATCTGTAGATCAATTTTGAAAGTTTTGCTTAGCAGTATTAAGTCTTCCAATCTATAAACATGGGATGTCTTTCCTGTGTTTAGTATACAAGTCTTGAACTTCTTTTGTTCAACTTATTTGTAAGTATTTTATTCTTTTGAAGCTGTTGTCAATGGAATTGTTTTCTTAGTTTTATTTTTTTGAGTGTTCATTTCTAGTATTTAGAAATATGATTGATTTTTGTATATCAGTCTTATATCCTGCAGCCTTGCTGATCTCAGTTTTTTGGTTCTGATTGTGTGTGTGTGTGTATGTTTATTCCTTAGAATTTTCAATATACAATATCATATTTTCTCTAAATAGAGACAGTTTTACTTTTTCCTTTCCAATCGAGATGCTTTCTTGTTCCTGTCTAATTGCCCTGGCTAGAGCCTTCAGTACAATGCTGAAGAGTAATGGTAAGAATGACAATCTTGTTATGTCAGTGATATCTGAGGGGAAAGCATTCATCCTTTCACCATTAAGTATGATGTTGAGAAAGCTGAGAAAGTTCCCTTCTGTTCCTAATTTGCTGAGTATATATATCATGAAAGGGTGTTGGATTTTATCAAATGCTTTTTCTTTAATGAGAGGATCATGTGATCTTTGTCCTTTAGCCTATTAATATGCTGTATTACATTGATTGATTTTTCATATGTTCAACCAACCTTGCACTCCTGGCATAAATCACACTTTGTTATGGTATACATAATCTTTTTTTATATGTTGCTGGATTTTTTGCTGATATTTCGTTGAGGATTTTTTCATCTATATTCATAAAAATATTGATGTATAGTTTTATTTTATTGTGATATATTTTTTCTGTGATATATTTTTGTTGTAATACCAGTGAAGACATCTAAACCTGTGCTTTTCTTTGTGGGAAGTTTTTGATTACTAATCCAAAATTTTTGCTCGTTATACATTTGTTTTCTATTTCCTCGTGAGTCAGTTTTTGTACTATCTAGGAATTTTTCTGTTTCATTTAGGCTATCCAATTTGTTGGCATACCATTGTTCTCAGTATTCCTTTATGACCCTTTTTATGTCTGTATTGACCTCCTCTTTCATTTTAGTAATTTGAATCTTACGTTTTTTTTCTTGGTCAGTCTCACTAAAAGTTTGTTAATTTTGTTGATCTTTTCAGATAAACAACTTTGAGTTTTATTACTTTTTCTTTATTGTTTTTCTATTTCATTTATTTCCTCTCTTGACTTTATTATTTCCTTCCTTTTGCTTATTTGGGTTTAGTTTTTTTTTTTTTTCTAATTTCTTAAGAGATTTTGTGATTTGTGATACTTCTTCATTTTTTAATATAAGTGTTTATAAATTTACCCCCAAGGACTGCTTTCACTGCATCTCCTAAGTTTTGGTGTGTGTGTTTTCATTTTAATTCATCTCTAAGTATTTTCTTATATCTCTTGAACCTCTTCATTTTTTTTTGTACCCCAGATTAGATCATCTCAATCTCAAGCAGTCTCAAAACTTATCTTCAAGTTACTTGATTCTTTCTTCTGCCAATTCATATTTGCTGTTAAGTTTTTTAGTGATTTTTTTTCATTTCAGTTATTTTTTAAGTCCACAATTTCTACTTGGTTCTTTTTCATAATTTCTTTCCCTTTGTTGATATTCTCTGTTGAAATATCACTCTCATACTTCCCCTGAATGATTTAGACTTGGTTTCCTTTAGTTCTTTGATCATATTTATTTTTTAATAAGGATTTATCTATTTATTTTAGAGAGAGAGAGAGAACACATGAGCAGGGGGGGAGCAGAGGGAGAGGGAGAGAATCCTCAAGCCAACTCCCTGCTGAGTGTGGAGCCCAATGTGGGGCTCGATCCCAGGACCCTGACATCATGACCCGAGTCAAAATTAAGAGTCGGACACTTAACTGACTGAGCCACCCAGGTGCCCCGATCATATTTATAATAGCTAATTTAAAGTCATTGTCCAATAAGTCTGATATATAGTATTTCTCAGGGACAGTTTCTGTTGATTGCTATTTTCCTCTGTGTGAGTCATTTTTCTATTTCTTTACATGTCTCATAATTTTTTAAAGCGGACATTTCAAATAATATAATGTGGCAACTCTGAAAATCAGATCTCCCCTTCCCCTGGGCTTGTTGTTTCTGTTTGTTTGTTTAGTGACTTTTCTGGACTAATTCTGTAAATCTGTATTCTTTGTAATGTATGAGTCCTGAAATTCTTCCTGGTTAGTTTAGTTGTCAGCTAATTGGACAGAAATTTCCTTGATGCTTTGAATCAATAAGTCCCCCAGCCTTTGCCAAAGGGCTCTGTGTTTGAGTATGTTTTCAGTGCTACGGCAGGCAGTTTACACTTCTTAGTCTTCACTTCTTGCTTGCTCGGTGCCTGAAGGTTCATCAAGAGATGAGAGATTAGAGTCTTTTTATTTCTTTCCTGAACATACACACAACTCTGTGTATGCACACAGCTTTGTAGATTCCCAGGCATATATTGAAGCTTTTCAAAACCTCCCATACACATCTCATTTCTCAGTTTTTCCTTTTAAATATATTGACCAACCTCTTGTTATCTTTAATTAGTAGTTTTACTCTATGCCTTTTCTGGGCCCCCTTTTGTGTTCATTCTACTCCTAACTTGTAGAGCCCTGTGCACTTCCTAGACTGAGCATTGCTCACTCTCTATGTGAGGTAGTCTGTTGACTTGCGTGTTTCCCCTACTAAATTATAATGCTCGTGGAGACCAGTGATCAATATTTTTTCTTTTTGCATCTGAAAATGTGTAATATAATCCCACATGTTTCTGGAACAAATGGCTGTTTATGGACTCTGTAACATAAGGAAAATTCCTCATCCATAGGATATGTGGTGTTTACCATGTTGCATTTAAATTTCTTATTTAGCACTTAGAATAGGAATTCTTTTTGGATGAACCTTTCTTTGCAACCTCTCACCTGTCAGGCATGTACTTGAAATGTGGGGATTATTTATGTTTTTGAAATATGCTGAACATCCTTCAGTTCCTGATGCTGGTTTGACAAAGCTGCTGACTCTGGGCTGAACAGAGCTGACTTTTTCAAACCAAGCCATATCTGTTACTAAAAGCTTGATATCATTTACTAGGAAGTATAGATTTGCCCATTGGAACATGGGACAGAAGGCAATCTGCTTCACATTCCTTAGTGTAGCCCAAGTAGATGTGATGTGAAATTGACATTTCTTTTTGGAAATAAAGATATATATATATATACACACACACACACATATATATGTATAATATAAATCTTAATTGCAGTAAAATATACGTAACATAAAATTTACATTGTAACCATTTTTAAGTATACAGTTCAGTAGTGTTGAGTATATTCACATTGTTGTACAACCAATTTCTAAAGCATTATACAGGTATATGCCGCTTTTTGAAAGTTCTTGTTATGCCACTTTGCTTTTTACAAAAGACCTCCTTTAGTACGTGTTTTTGCTAATTGAAGGAAATTCAAAGAGGACTTCCATATTTACAAGAAAAAAAAGGCCAAAAACGAAAATAGCACTCAGCGTTTTGTTTTGCAGCAAGCTGAGCCATTACAGAGGCAGCATTCATCGTGAGCTGCCAGACTGGTGCTCCCAAGCTCTTTCACTAAGAACCACACTCAGCATCTCAGCATTAAGCCATCATAGTTTTGAACTGTGTCTGTGAGCATCTGTGCTTTATTTTGATTTATTTTGTGCATCCATTAGCAAGATGTGCCCTAAGGTATCAGAAAAGCCTAAGAGAGGTTATTTTTTTGGGTCTGGGAATGCTAAAAAATTTTTCCATATGAATTAGTGGTAATTGTATCTTTGCTTTACACCATTTCAGCTTTAAAAAATTTTCATAAGAACACTCTACTCTCAGACATCAGGGGAAACCTGTATTTTAAATATTGAATCCTGTAACCTGAAACTCTCTTGGTTATTTGAGGGTGATGAACCAGTTTGTGAGATCCTTTGAGTCTGTGTCTGTGTCCCTGATAAAGTAATCTTTATACTTCATAATAAGCATACCTATTATCAGTCCTGGGGGAATCCAGAGCTAGAGGAGGGTAGGATCCATTTTTGCTAATCACAGTCAGCTTAAATTACTATATTGGTGGACCAGCAGGTTAAGGTATAGGTTAGAGGGGGCCACTTGAGTGGCTCAGTCGGTTGAGGGTTGGACTCTTAATTTCAGCTCCAGTTGTGATCTCAGGGTCCTGGGATGGAGTCCTGCATTAGGCTCTGTGCTCAGTAGGAAGTCTGCTTAGGATTTTCTCTCTTCCTCTGCCCTTCTACCTGCTCATGTGCTCTCTCTCTCTCTCTCTCAAAATAAATAAAATCTTGGAAAAAAAAGATATGGGTTAGATGATGTTTGAGCCTTTTGGGTGGATTGCAGTGAATTTTGCTATATGGAGGCAATGTGTCACAGTAGGCAGAACACTGACTTGGGAGGAAGACCAATCTCTATTTCAGTGACTAGATTTGTACCTTGGATAAATTACTGAGTCTCTCCAAGCCTGTTTCCCCATAGGAAGAATGAGACTGTACATGTCTGTTGCCTAGTTAGGTAAGGATTTATAAAATTGCTATTATTGGCTGTCTTTTATTTGTTTGTGAAAACCAGAAATCAACTTTGTCTCCCTTTTACTTGGAATTTCCCTTTTACTTGGAATTTTTATCCCCTCCCCCCAAAAAAGCTCTCTACCATAAAAATAACATGGTTATTTCTAAAAAGCTTTATGTATGCTTAGTAATAAGTTGATGCTTTCCAGTTTTAGTTTAAAATGCTTAGAAGATGATTTTAGCTCCTTTTCAGGTGTGGAAGCAAGAGTCCTATTATTTATACATGTGCATATGCTAGTTAGAATAATTTGATTGCAAAGGACAGAAGAAGCCTGTAGCGTACTCAAGCAGAATGAGGAAATGTTCGGAAAGAGACTTGGGAGAGGCCTCAGAGATTGGAACTAGGATGGCTCCAAGGGTCTTGGTACTTGGTAGTGTGAACAGATGGAGAACCTCTTCATGGAGGGGACTTCAGAATTACTCAGCTCCAATTACAAACAGTCTTGGGCTACTTGGTACAAGAGTCACATTTTGGGGGAGAAAGTCTCATTGGCCTGGTGTGAGTTCTGTGTCTGTACTTTGCCTGGAGTGACTAAAACTTCAAGAGGAGTGGTTCCACTAATGCCACACAAAATGTGGGGATGGATGTTCCCAAGAATGAAGTTGGGTGGCATTACCAAATTTTGGGGGATGGTGGATACTGGGCAGGGGAAAACAACATGTGTCTATTCTCGAAGTACAGCTTTATAGGAACTGCCTGAATTGATCAAAGCTTGGTGGGCAGAAGCCACTTTGATGTGAACAGAATAAGCACTCTGCTTTAAATTCAGAGGCTATAAGAACCCTCTCCCCACCTTTTAAATTGTTTCCGGTGTTGGAAGTTCAAGTGGTAAAGATTTATAAAGTAGTAGATAAGATGGTGAAAAGTCATGTTGTCTGAGAGATGGCTTCAGGATCTAGTGGAGTTCTGATACTGATCTCTCAAGAGAGATATAAAGGATTCATTCCTGCAGAGTAGGGAGCCTAGAGCCCAAACTCCACCTGGTCTGACTCCCCCTCTTTGATTTCCATCAGTACTACACAGGCAAGTGTTAATCAAGCTAAGCATCAGTTTTATCATCTATAACATGGGACTGATAATTTCACTTTCAATGACATTATGTACAGCAGCTAGTGCTTTCTCTGATAAACCCAAGGTACTGATGTCTCTTCCCCCAAACTTCTCACAGCCCTCAAAAAACATTTATTCAATGCCTTCTTGACTAAGCATTGAGAAAATTGAGACTAACAATATATGGTCTCTACCCTCAAAGAGCTCTGACGTAGGCTAGCAGCATGAGGGGTGCCAAGGCAGAGAGGTGGGCAGTAGAAAATGAGGGCATCTAGCCTGATCAAGGAAGGTTTTCTAAAGTTGAGATGGATCCTGAACTGGAGGTTGCTGCCTAGGTGAAACGATAAGGAGGGAAACCTGACTGCTGTGATTTGGCATGATTAGAGTATTGTCATGCTCAGGGCAGGGATGGAGCTGGAGAGCTGTCCAGGGTTTTCTTGGATGGGAAGGACTAGAAGCTCAAGCCAGGAAGTTCTCTTTTTCTGGTCCTGGAAAACTTCTTTAGCAAAGTGTAGTCCTTCTGGATTATCTTTACTCTGTCCTGAAAGAAGGAGGGAGGGGATATCAGGTGCGGACTGAATAATATTCGGGAATTTGGATGCCACGAAAAGCTGGATCAGGTTGCAGCAGGCACCATTATTTCTTTACAAATTAACAGCTGACATGGCACAGGATTTTCGAGTGCTGTAGGTTGAATATGTTTTCAGTTAGCCAGAGCTAAGCTTGAGTTTCATCATGAATGGTTCTCTCTTGGCTATAGGACTGCCTTAAGGTTAGTAATGATTTTTTTCTTTTGTTTCAGTTTGTAATTTTCTATCCATTTTAGGAAATACTTGTTTTAAAGGGTATTTTCAATCAGTATTCTGGTCTTTCTCCCAAATCCTATAAATGAAGGAAGCCAAAGGAAACCAAAATATAAACTTGAATGCTAATTCTAGGTAGTTAAAAAAAAACCTACTTTTCATCTGCTTTGCTCCTACTTAATTTGCATTTTCCATTGAAAACTTTAAATTCAAACAGCCATTATTTATGAGCTTAATTTCAGCAGATGCTTCATCAACTCTTGGAATATGATAACAGGAGTTTCTCTGGGTCTCAGCAAAAGATTACTATAGTTGGTGATATACCGACTGGTAAGTCTTAATGAAAAATGAACAATGGAATGTCTTCAGATTTTCTGGTCTTAATTCCTGCCAAAGAAATGATAATATTTATATTCTAGTTGAGGATTTTCTTCTCTGCAGTCTCCTTTTTTGTGTGGGTGCACTGTCAGACCTGCTAGAAATTTACTGGGATTTAATGACACATACCCATGAGACCTTCCAGTTCTCTGTAGCTACATCCTCCACTGGAAGCCAGTTAGGGTTAATCTAATCTAAGAAGCTCATACCTTTGGGGGAGGAGATTGTATTCTGATAACCCTAAGTAGGAAGATTCTAGGACATATGCATGAGTATATGCCAATTAAGTTAGATATTTTGGTTTAGCCAAGGGTTTCAAGTGTATAAAATTGTTTGCAAGTTGAAAAGTCAGTCCCTTAAAATTTGAATAAATGTAGGTTTACATTTCAAGTTCAACTTTGAAAACAGCATGAATAGGGACGCCTGGGTGGCTCAGTTGGTTAAGCATCTGCCTTCAGCTCAGGTCATGATCCCAGGGTCCTGGGATCTAGTCCTGCATCGGGCTCCTTGCTTAGCAGGAGCCTGCTTCTGCCTCTGCCTGCCGCTCCCCGTGCTTGTGCTTGCTCTCTTTTTCTGACAAATAAATGAATAAAATCTTAAAAAAAAAAAAAGAAAACAGCATGGACTTTAGGACTACCCTTTAACAATTGTTTTCATACACACAGAGGGAAAGATTTAGTCAGCGTGATTGCTTCTTATAATGACCCTTTGAACAGCAGTGTAGGATGCAAGTTAGGAACATAGATTCTGGAATCAAGTCTTCTCAACTTGTAGGTTGGCACAGCCACTGGTAAGGTGACACTGAGCTACTTATTTAATGCTCAGTGCCTCAGTTTCCCTCAATGAAACAATAAGAACTATAATAACCATGATTCTTGAGAGACTTTAGAACAGAGCCTGCCACCAATAACACATTTTATAAAAAATGTTAGCCAGTTGTTATTATTAATTAATGATAATCATTATTAATATCACTTAGACCCAAATATTTGGCCAATAGAGATAGTGTTTGCAGAGAATGAATGCTAATGTAGAAATTATGTCTGAGTTATGTAGAATCATTTTTTAACTTTCTAAAACCAATTTCTAGTATTGTTAGCATAAAGTAGAGAGAATGATAATAAAGAAGACTTACAAAGTGCCAAGCATTATATATGTATTTTATAATATTACACAAAATATATAGTAAAAATTGAACCCAGTGCAAGCTGCTGTATATCCTGTAATATTCTGCACCTGTCACACATCGTGGATGCCCCAAAGCTATTACTAAATATTTTTGTATCTCTTTCTGTTCTTGTCCCTGGAGGTTTATTTATAAACTATGGACTACTGGTAAATTTTCTGTCTCAAGGCCCAGCTTTATTTTTCAGACATCATGTAATTTTTCATTTACTTTTTCCCCCAATATGAATAGTATATATGTATTCTATGTATTATATATTGTATGTAATAGTGTGCATATACATACATACATATATATAATTTCTGATTATAGAATTAATAAATACTTAGAGGAGTATAAAGAATATACTGTCTTAATAATTCCAACTCTTTCTCTATGAACTTTGGTGTAATTTTTCAAGAGTATGCACCTGCTACTTTCAGGTGTTCAATGAATATTTTTGAGGATACTATATGTCTTCATACCAAACAAGTTTTCTTTTCCCTGTGGCCCCAGTTGCAGTTTAGATGCTCTAAGCAGATTTGGTCCTCTCCAGAATGTCCTTCTCTCTGCATCCATAAAAGGATCTATTGGGTTTGTGCATTGACTGGACTACTTTTCATGTCCAGTTAGATGCATTAAATCCTATCACCAATTCTTAAGGTAGTTTGTAAAGGTGGGTATCAAAATAGAGATTCAGTCACCCAAAGTGACATTGAAAATTATCTTAAATATAATTTTTATTTTTTAGAAAAAGATTATACATTATTTCTGGATAGTTTGCTAATATGATTTTTAGAAATTTAATTAGGTGAGGCAGGTTTGCTTGGTGGCTAGGAGCACAGACTCTGCATGATCTTGGGCAAGTTATTTGCTTTCTCTTTGCTTTAGTTTCTTTCTTTTAAAAATGAGGATAATATTAGAGCCCACTTCCTAATGAGGAAAACGTTAATATATGGAAGGTGTTTAAAATAGTGCCTGGTGTGTAGTAATTGTGGTATGTTTGCTGTTATGTACTTTGAATCTGGAGTACAGAGTTACATAATCCACACATCACAATCATATAATTTACTCCTGTTTAAGATAGCAGAAGAACATGTCTGTTAGTGGCAGATCAGGCAATTGGGACTTACTCTTCTACTGAGGACAACTGAAAAAGCTGAATAAAATATGTGGACAAAATAATGAAATATATCTGTTTAATAGCATTAGAGAGCTAACAAGATAGTGAAGGATCAGAGGACCAGAGCCTTGGGGGACCATGGCCTAAGGAGAAGAGACCAACATTTGGAGCTTTACCCTGGGGCATTTGCCAGTTTGTGAGTTTTGAGGCTGAGCAGCAATTTTGACAGTTTTCCAGGACCAGGGAGATTGGATTTAGAGGTCTGACAAAGGGGCTGACAAAACCATTTACTTTGGGTTGAGATCCCAAAAGGGTCCACTCTTGACGTAGGGTGAACTAGATGAAGAAAGCCTGTGCAGGAACAGCAGCTGAGCTTCCAGTTGTTTCCATTTGTTTTTTAAGATTTTATTTATTGACTTATTTTAAAGAGAGAGAGAGAGTGCTTGTGAGCAGGGAGAGGAATAGAGGGGGAGGGAGGGGGGAGAGAGAATCTGAAGCAGACTCCATGCTGAGAGTGGAGCCTCATGTGGGGCTCAGTCTCACGATGGCGAGATCATGACCTGAGCCAAAACCAAGAGTTGAACGCTCAACTGACTGAGCCACCCAGATGTCCCCAGTTGTTTCAGTTTTGAAGTTTAAGTTCAATCTTGAAGATGAGAGTGCATGCCTGGCTTGCTGGCACTACAGACACTGGACACAAACAGGAATCCTGAGTTACCAGACAAATTAAAAAATAACTATGTTACTATATTCAAAGAGATAAAGGAAAAGATTGAAAATATAGACAGACCAAAAAAAACCAGAACAAGTAAGAAAGAATGAAATGGAAAACTTAGAATTGAAAAATTACCAAATTTAAAAACTTAAAAATAGGTTTATGGGGCCCCTGGCTGGTTCAATCGGTGGAGCATGCGACTCTTGATCTTGAGGTCGTGAGTTCAAGCCCCATATTGGGCATGGAGCCTACTTTAAAAAAATAGGTTTAATGATCAGTTAAAAATACATGAAGAGAAAAATTCATAAACATTCAAATAATTCTGACCTAAACTGGAAAAATATCCAGAATCAAGTATGAAAAACAAAAGGACATAAAATCAAAAGAGAGAATATGAGACATGAAGAATATAGTGAGAAGGTCTGAAAAACACATGTGATTACAGTCACCAGAAAGAAAAAGAAGAAAAAAAAGAAGTATTATTAGAAGAGAAAATGCCCAAGAAATTTACAAAACTGATGGAAATTTATGAGGGCTACCGATCCAAAATTTCTTCACAAACTTTCTACAAAATAGAACATAATTATAAAACAAAACTGTGATGGCTAATTTTATGTGTCAACTTGGCTGAGCCACAGTGCCTAGATATTTGGTCAAACATTATTTTGATGCTTCTGTGACTATATTTCTTTGGATATTGCAACATTTAAATAGGTGGAATTTAGTGAAGTAGATCACTCTCCATAATGTGGGTGGACCTCATCCAATCAGTTGAAGGCCTTAATAGAACAAAGACTGACACTCTCACCCCTCCACCCCAAGAAAGAAGAAATTCTGCCAGAGGACTGATTGCCTTAGACTCAAACTGTAACCCTTCCCTGACTCTCCAGTCTGTCAGACTCCCCCATCAGATCTTGGAATCGTCAGGCCTCCACCATTGCATGACCCAGTTCCTTAAAATGAATCTCTCTCTCTCTCTCTCCCTAGTCTCTCTTTCCTGTTGGTTCTGTTTCTCCGGAGAACCCTAACTGATACAACAATCAAAGGAGAATTCTGAAGGGAGAGAAGCGAAAGCAAACTATTTGGGGACCCCAGGACTGGAGAAAATGCAGTGGCAGGGCATCTTCGGATATCCGAGTCAATAGCCAAAGATGACTCAAGCGCAATGTTTCCTGAACTCCAACCTATTGGTAGGCTCATTCCTTCCCCAGATCGAACAGGAGTCCTACAATAACAGCAGGTGAACATGGCACCACCCACAGGGGGAATCAATTGGGAGCCAAGTAGGGATTGGGGATTGAGTGCAAATTGGGAATTTGGAATCCATGGAGGATCAAGTGGACACGGGACGTGCCCTTCTTCCCTGCTGGGTCTGAGACCCCCTCATCACTGAGCAGCAAGTACCTGTGTTGAGAAACACTCTGTATCACCACAGGCTGGAGGTATCTCATCACCACAGGTGCCCAGCCTAGGAAGCCTCTTCATCCCCATGGGGCTGATACCTTTCTCCCCACCTCGACATACTGAGAAGAATCCTGCCATATGAGGCAGCTTAGCCGTGGCAGCCTTTTTAGTTCCACAGGTGGAGTTTTCCTTGCCCTGCTGAGAGGCACCTGGCATTCTGGTCTAGGGAAACACATGCACCCCCTCATGCAGCACAGCAGACCAGTGTGAGCCTCAGTGGCACTAAATAAGCCACATGGATTTTTGAAGGCTATGAAAATTAAATTTTCATTGGCCCATTAGTCTAAAAATGAAGGATGGGGCCTCGTGCTAAATAAAGCTAAACAGAGGGCTGGCTGTTACAACAAAATAACTAAATAGGACCCAGAGTCTCCTAACATAATAGCCAAAATGTCCGGGATTCAAATGAAAAACACTCATCAAACCAAGAAATGGGATATTGCAATTTGAATGAGAGAAGACCATTAACTGATACTAATGTGGAGATGAATCAGATGTTGGAAATATCTGAAAAGAATTTTAAAGCAGCCATTATAAAAATACTTCCGTAAGTAATTACACATCCACCTGAAACAAATGAAAAATAGGAAATTTCATTTAATTTTCACAATAAAGAGAGTTACAAAAAAGAAATTACAGAACTGAAAAATATAACAATGGAAAGAAAAAAAATTTGCTGGATGAACACAGAACTGTAGTGGAGATGACAGACGATCAGTCAGTGAACATGAGGACAGATCAATAGAATTTGCCCAATCTGAAAAGCAGAGAGAAAACAGACAAAAAAAAAAAAAGGAGCAGATCCCCACAGACTTATGGGACAATAACACAAGACCAACACGTTTAAGGGTAGGGGCAGGAGAAAGCAAGATGTATTCTGATAAGTAACTCAGTGTGGTTGGCTCATAGAGATCCAGAAGGAAGATCAAAATCAAGCCCAGAGAGAGAGCAGGTTAGGCTGAGGTCTTCAAGGGTCTTGGTGGTAAACCAAGTCCTCTGAAATTTATTCCCAAAGCTGTAGGGAATGATGAAAGAATTTTATGCATGGGGGTAACTTGATCAGCTTATCTCTTTGAAAACAGAATATATATATATATAATATACATTATATATATACACAATAATATACATATTATATATATACACATATATACACACACATAAAATTTAAATTTAAAATATTGAATACACAATACATTTAAATATTTCAAAATTTAAAAGCATTAAAAGTATACTTCACACCACTGACCACAACTACTGTCTCTTTAGGTAACTCATGCTACTGGGTATTTCCTATGAGTTTTTCCAGTTATTTATGTATATACAAGCAAATATATGTACACATATATACATTAGAAACATATATTTCGTTCCTCTCTTTTTATACAAATAATGGAATAGTATACCTACTGTTCTGCACCTTGCTTTTTGTGCCTATCATTTGCACCCTGTACTTAACCCTATATTTGAAGAATTTTCTGTATCAATTCATAAAGTTTCTCCATTTTTTCCCTACCAGGTGCATAGTTTTCCATTGTATGGCTATCCCATCATTATTTTTCACTTAGTTCTCTAATGATCTTTCTAAATACATCACTTTGCATAAATGTATGTGTATTATCTCTGTAGGATAAATTCTTAGAGGTGCAATTCCTGAATGAAAGGATATCTATCTATCTATCTATCTATCTATTTATCTATCTATCTATTATCTACCTATAATATTGATAGATATTGGCAAGTTGCCCTCTATAGAGGGCATAGAGGGCATAGAGATGGTACATTTACAACCCTAACAGCAATGTATGAGAGTGCCCATTTCCTCACAGACTTACCAGCACCTTTGATACTAAGCTTTTGACTCTTTGCAAATCTGATAGGTGAAAAAAAGTCTTTCAATTTGCATTTGTCTTTTTATGTGTTTGATAGGTTTATGAGCCATTTATAGTTCTTTCTGTGCACTCTGCTTCTTCTGATTTTTATTACTCTCTTTGTCCATTTTTCTATTAGGTTTTTGCTCTTTTCTTTCTTATCCAGTTGTCAAAATTTTTATATTGAGGGAAATTATCTTTTTGTCTTTGAAGTAGGTTGCAATTTTTTCCCTCTTTGTCACTTAACTCGGCTCATAATGTTTTGATTCTTTATTATGCAGACATTTCAAATTTTATGTTGAATTTATCCATTATCTCCAATGGCTTCTGAATTTTGTGTCGTTTTTAGGAATGCTTTTCTCACCCTGAGATTATGAAAGAATTTTCTCCTGTTTTCTTTTATTATCTTTACGATTTTGTTTTTTTTTACCTTTAAGTAGTTATGCATTTTGGAATTATTCTGGTGGTGTGTGAGGAATGCTTATGTTACTCATTATTTTTGTAGCTTAAAAAAGTTAAAAAGTTTAGGGGTGCCTGGGTGGCTCAGTTGGTTAAGTGTCCAACTCTTGATTTCAGCTCAGGTCATGATCTCAGGGTGATGAGATCGAGCCCTGCATCAGGCTCAGCAGGGAGTCTGCTTGAGATTCTCTCTCTCCCCTGCCCCTCCCTTTCCTCCCTCTTCCTCTCTAAAAAAAAAAAAATTCTCTTTTTTTAATTTAAAAGATCAGTTTTGGGGTGCCTGGGTGGCTCAGTCGTTAAGCGTCTGCCTTCAGCTCAGGTTATGATTCCAGGGTCCTGGGATCAAGCCCCACATCGGGCTCCCTGCTCGTGAGAAGCCTGCTTCTCCCTCTCCCACTCCCCCTGCTTGTGTTCCCTCTCTTGCTGCGTCTCTCTCTGTCAAATAAATAAGTAAAATCTTAAAAAAAAAAATAAAAATAAAAGATCAGTTTCCTTTGGGGACCCAATGTAGTCTCAAAATTTTCAGGAATTGCTTATGTATTTGTTCCAGTATTTCCATTTCCTTCCTTTGGGGTCTCTTCTATTTTTCTTCCATATCTGCAATATTCTCCCCAATCTTTCTAACTCTGTTTCTGTTTTACTTTGGTCCCCTTTCTCATATCTTTCCCCCACCATGTCTCTCACTTTGTTCCACTAGTTTCTCAGCTACCTGGCATGCCTTCTTGGCATAATTTCTGCCATAGTTGTTATTTCCCCCCACTTCTTTCCCAAGCTTTGTCAATTCACATTTTATCATTTCTTTTAACTTTGAAATTTTTTTCCTGTTTCTTCATTCATGGATGTGCTTTGATCATTAAGTTTTTAATTTCTTAAAAATATTTGGTCACTCTATTGCTTCATCAAATGTCTTACAATGAGAAATCTTCACTTGCTGCTTGCCTTTCTTGCTCATTTATTTTTATCTTCTAGTTCTTTTATATAGTTCCTGAGTTTTTTTCTTTTTTATTATTCATCATCAAAGGAGTTTAGTTTTCCCTGAATAGTTATTGTGGAGGGTTCATAGAGATTGGGGATGTGGTCCAGGCTAGCTGGAATTTTATTTTATTTTTTTAATAACTGGCCTTTATTTCATCAAAGCCAATGAAGAAAGGAAGATTTTCTGTTTTGTTTTGATTTGACTTTTATTTTTTTGGTAATGAAAAGATTGTATTTTTTCTACTGTACAAAAGGAAGACTGCTTCCAGGAAACATGTGTTCTCTGTATATATTCCTTGTATATTGTTGCCATTTCTTTTGGGGGGAAGAAACAAACAAATAAAACACTGGGTCTGCACAAGCTCATTGAGCCAGCTGGTCTACCTCTCCTGTTTCAAGCAAGAGTTGGCATCTCAGTTTGTGTCCTTTGCCTTTGAGAAGGGTAGTTTCGCTGGCACTTGGTGAGACCTGCAGCTGCAGGAAGCGCTGTCTGCAACCTTTATCTTTTCTTCCTCTATTTTAGATGCCTTTCCGCTTATATTTGATCTCTGTAGTTTTAATTGTCTCCTGTCTTAGCTGAAATGAAATTTACATTTTGTTTCTCATTTTCCTTGTTGCTTTTTGAATGATTTCCAGAATGACAAGGGGGAAATGTTGACTTTCACACACCAAGTTCAAACTAGAAGTCAGCCTAGATTTTGTTTATGCTACAAAAAGCTCAATAATACATCTTTATTTTAAAAGTCATTTGGTGGCATTTTCAGGTGGGGTTGTAGCAGGCCACCAAGATCAATATACCCTAGCAGAATGTAATAGCATTCTGCCATCCCTGGTCCAATCACCTGTGGCCCAGTGGTGTAACCATGTCTGCTCTGGGCTGTTCCTGTCTATAGGTAAAGAATGAGTCTTAGAGAAAAAGGCTGTCATAACAGGGATAAGCTCTTGAAGGTGAAGTAATGAAGGTCAGTGAGCCCAAGTACAGCCCAAGTACCACTTGATTCAAAGAATAAAAACAGTGAAAAGTACATCTCATATGTGTGTTGTTTTCTTTTTTCCCAGGTGAAGTTTTTTTCTCTTTTTTCCCTGATAGAAAGTGCCTTAAATGAGAGTCCTAACATTTAGATTTTTTTGGAGGAATAAGAAATTTCTTTTCAGTTCTAGTCAACATCTAGCCATGGTTGAAGAGGGAAGCCCCAGCAGTATTTACCTTTTATCACCCTTAAGACTTTGGACATTGTAAGTTAATCTTTTTACTTTTCTCTCTCTGTTAGGTTCATGATATCACACACACACACACACACACACACACACACACACGCACACACACTGTGGGTTTGTAAAGATCTCATTCAACCATTTGTCCTTGACCTTTCTGTTCTAGGTATCTTTCTAGAATGTCACTTGTAAAAACACTGACCTTTTATGATGAACTTCCCATTATGTATGTACTTAGTATCTTTGGAGTTCCTTTTTTTCATTTGCAAGGTTTGTACTAACTAATTTCCTGTAGAAGTGTTGATGTCCTCCCTCATATTTGTTACTCTAGCCAGGAATAGAATAGACAATTCTACCTTTTGGGGGGTCTTCTAACTTTAAAGTTATGAGCCATTTATAGCTGTAGAGAACTTTGAAAATATAAAGTAAATCACTCATGAACAATTGCTGGTAGGCATCTGCCACTTTGTTATGACCTACCTTCTGCTTTGCTTTCCAGGGTGGCTGATACAGGTCACTTTCTCTAATGCTTGCATTAAAATACCTCTCCCATAATGTCTTGTGAAAATTGGGTAAATGCATGTGAGCACACTGCTATTTTGTGTCACATGGTAAACCTTCAAATGGAAGCTGAGTATGATGAGAGTTTGTTTTGGTTCCTATCTAAGCTGCTGTAATCAAATTTGACCAAGCACGGAAATAAAACACAGTTCAGTCTTGAATGGGTTCCTGGTTTCATAAGTAAGACCCCAACTCTTTTATAGGTGGGTTTTCTGTTTTCCAAATTTTGTGAATTGTATTGTTTACAGATGGCCTCAGGCTAAACTGTTTTCATTTTTTTGGCCTACTGAGATTGGAAGGATTTATCCATTTTTGCGTTTACACTAAATTTTCCAATTATCCTTTGCTCACCCTCAAGTTTTTGAAGGTTTTCCAAGCCTCGAGATATAAATATTCTTTCATTCTTGGAGCATAATAGGAACCTGAATTGATATTAGTTGTTTATCAGCTGACATTAATAGAGTATCCACCAAGCATTATTTCACAACCTTGACATAAAATGAGATTTTTTAGTGATTGGTATTGTAACTCTTCTTGTTTTAGGGTCTCTGCAGCTATAAACTGATGTGAAATCAAATATAATTGACTAGTGATCAGTTTTCAGGCTCTTTCCTAGAATATGATAACATCAGGCTTCTCCTTTGACATTTTAGTTATTGTGATCATCTAATAATGTCAAGACCACTTATTATATTATAATCTTGAGTTACTCTGGTAAAGTTATTACTGGCTTTTATTATTGTTCAAAATAACATTTGTTTTTCATTAAGAAAGTAATCCATGTTCACTGTGGGAAAGTTGGAAAGCATAAATAAGGAAAAACATAAAAAATAACTAAAATTTATAAGAAACCCAATCACCCAGAAATAACAACTGTGAATATTTGACATATTATTTATCATTCTATTCTTTTCAATTGCTTTCACACACATTTCTTTAGAAAAACAAAACAATTGAGATCATTTAATATGCTTTTTCAATCTGTAATTTTCATTCATAAATATGTTGTGAATATTTTTCCGTGTCAGTAATGTCATTTTTATATTGTATTTATACAATAGAATAAATAAAAGTATATCATATTTTCATATCAGTAATATATATTTTAAAAATATGCCATTTTTATAGCATGTTACTATCCTATCTCAGAGATATATCATAGCAAATTTAAAAAAAAATTTTTTATTATGTTAATCACCATACATTACATCATTAGTTTTGGATGTAGTGTTCCATGATTTATTGTTTGCGTATAACACCCAGTGCTCCATTCAGTACATGCCCTCTTTAATACCCATCACCAGGCTAACCCATCCCCCCAACCCCCTCCCCACTAGAACCCTCAGTTTGTTTCTCAGAGTCCATAGTCTCTCATGGTTCGTCACCCCCTCCGATTTCCCCCCTTCATTTTTCCCTTCCTGCTATCTTCTTTCTTTTTTTTAAACATATAATGTATAATTTGTTTCAGAGGTACAGGTCTGTGATTCAACATTCTTACACAATTCACAGCACTCATTCACCATAGCACATACCCTCCCCGATGTCTATCACCCAGCCACCCCATGCCTCCCACCCCCCACCACTCCAGCAACCCTCAGTTTGTTTCCTGAGATTAAGAATTCCTCATATCAGTGAGGTCATATGATACATGTCTTTCTCTGATTGACTTATTTCGCTCAGCATAACACCCTCCAGTTCTATCCACATCATTCCAAATGGCAAGATCTCATTCCTTTTGATGGCTGCATAATATTCCATTGTATATATAGACCACATCTTCTTTATCCATTCATCTGTCGATGGACATCTTGGCTCTTTCCACAGTTGGGTATTGTGGACATTGCTGCTATAAACATCGGGGTGCAGGTACCCCTTCGGATCCCTACATTTGTATCTTTGGGGTAAATACCCAGTAGTGCAATTGCTGGATCATATGGTAGCTCTATTTTCAACTTTTTGAGGAACCTCCATCCTGTTTTCCAGAGTGGCTGCACCAGCTTGCATTCCCACCAACAGTGTAGGAGGGTTCCCCTTTCTCCGCATCCCCGCCAACATCTGTCATTTCCTGACTTGTTAATTTTAGCCATTCTGACTGGTGTGAGGTGATATCTCATTGAGGTTTTGATTTGGATTTCCCTGATGCCGAGCGATGGTGAGCACTTTTCATGTGTCTGTTGGCCATTTGGATGTCTTCTATGGAAAAATGTCTGTTCATGTCTTCTGCCCATTTTTTGATTGGATCATTTGTTCTTTGGGTGTTGAGTTTGCTAAGTTCTTTATAGATTTTGGATACTAGCCCTTTATCTGATATGTCATTTGCAAATATCTTCTCCCATTCTGTCGGTTGTCTTTTGGTTTCGTTGGCTGTTTCTTTTGCTGTGCAAAAGCTTTTTATCTTGATGAGGTCCCAATAGTTCATTTTTTGCCCTTGCTTCCCTTGCCTTTGGCGATGTTTCTAGGAAGAAGTTGCTGCAGCTAAGGTTGAAGAGGTTGCTGCCTGTGTTCTCCTTTAGGATTTTGATGGACTCCTGTCTCACATTTAGGTCTTTGAACCATTTGGAGTCTATTTTTGTGTGTGGTGTCAGGAAATGGTCCAGTTTCATTCTTCTGCATGTGGCTGTCCAATTTTCCCAACACCATTTGTTGAAGAGACTGTCTTTTTTCCATTGGACATTCTTTCCTGCTTTGTTGAAGATTAGTTGAACATAGAGTTGAGGGTCCATTTCTGGGCTCTCTATTTTGTTCCACTGATCTATGTATCTGTTTTGTGCCAGTACCATACTGTCTTGATGATGACAGCTTTGTAATAGAGCTGGAAGTCCGGAATTGTGATGCCACCAGCTTTGCTTTTCTTTTTCAACATTCCTCTGGCTACTCAGATTTAGTAAATCCTATAGTAAATCCTACAAATTTTAGGATTATTTGTTCCATTTCTTTGAAAAAAGTTGATAGTATTTTGATAGGGATTGCATTGAATGCATAGATTGCTCTAGGTAGCACTGACATCTTCACAATATTTGTTCTTCCAATCCATGAGCATGGAATTTTTTCCATTTCTTTGTGTCTTCCTCAATTTCTTTCATGAGTATTTTATAGTTTTCTGAGTACAGGTTCTTTGCCTCTTTGGTTAGACTTATTCCTAGGTATCTTATGGTTTTGGGTGCATTTGTAAATGGGATCGGCTCCTTAATTTGTCTTTCTTCTGTCTTGTTGTTGGTGTATAGGAATGCCACTGATTTCTGTGCATTGATTTTATATCCTGCCACTTTCCTGAATTCCTGTATGAGTTCTAGCAGTTTTGGGGTGGAGTCTTTTGGGTTTTCCACATAAAGTATCATATCATCTGCAAACAGTGAGAGTTTGACTTCTTCTTTGCTGATTTGGATGCCTTTTCTTTCTTTTTGTTGTCTGATTGCTGTGGCTAGGACTTCTAATACTATGTTGAATAGCAGTGGTGATAGTGGATATCCCTGCCATGTTCCTGACCTTAGGGGGAAAGCTTTCAGTTTTTCCCCATTGAGAATGATATTTGCTGTGGGTTTTTCATAAATGGCTTTTATAATATTGAGGTATGTACCCTCTATGCCTATACTCTGAAGAGTTTTGATCAAGAAAGGATGCTGTACTTTGTCAGTTGCTTTTTCTGCATCCATTGAGAGGATCCTATGGTTCTTGTTCTTTCTTTTATTAATGTATTATATCACATTGATTGATTTGCAGATGCTGAACCAACCTTGCAGCCCAGGGATAAATCCCACTTGGTTGTGGTGAATAATCCTTTTAATGTACTTTTGGATCCTATTGGCTAGTATTTTGGTGAGAATTTTTCCTTCAGTGTTCATCAAGGATACTGGTCTGTAATTCTCCTTTTTGATGGGGTCTTTGTCTGGTTTGGGGATCAAGGTAATGGTGGCCTCATAAAACGAGTTTGGAAGTTTTCCTTCCATTTCTATTTTTTGAAACAGCTTCAGAAGAATAGGTATTAATTCTTCTTTAAATGTATGGTAGAATTCCCCTGGGAAGCCATCTGGCCCTGGGCTCTTGTTTGTAGGGAGATTTTTATTACTGCTTCAATTTCCTTAGTGGTTATATGTCTGTTCAGGTTTTCTGTTTCTTCTTGGTTCAGTTTTGGTAGTTGGTACATCTCTAGGAATGCATCCATTTCTTCCAGATTATCTAATTTGCTGGCATATGGTAGCTCATAATATGTTCTTATAATTGTTTGTATTTCTTTGGAGTTGGTTGTGATCTCTCTTGTTTCACTCATGATTTTATCTATTTGGGTCATTTCTCTTTTCTTTTTGATAAGTCTGGCCAGGGGTTTATCAATCTTGTTAATTCTTTCAGAGAACCAGCTTCTAGTTTCGTTGATCTGTTCTACTGTTCTTTTGGTTTCTATTTCATTGATTTCTTCTCTTATCTTTATCATTTCTCTTCTCCCGCTGGGTTTAGGCTTTATTTGCTGTTCTTTCTCCAGCTCCTTTAGGTGTAGAGTTAGGTTGTGTTTTTGAGACCTTTCTTGTTTCTTGAAAAAGCTTGTATTGCTATATACTTTCCTCTTAGGACCACCTTTGCTGCATCCCAAAGATTTTGAGTAGTTGTGTTTTCATTTTCATTGGTTTCCATGTATTTTTTTAATTCTTCTTTAATTTCCTGGTTGACCCATTCATTCTTCAGTAGGATGCTCTTTAGCCTCCATGTATTTGAGTTCTTTCCGACTTTCCTCTTGTGATTGAGTTCTAGTTTCAAAGTATTGTGGTCTGAAAATAGGGAGGGAATGATCCCAATCTTTTGATACCGGTTGAGACCTGATTTATGACCTAGGATGTGATCTATTCTGGAGAATGTTCCATGGGCACTGGAGAAGAATGTGTATTCCGTTGCTTTAGGATGGAATGTTCTGAATATATCTGTGAAGTCCATTTGGTCCAGTGTGCCATTTAAAGTCTTTATTTCCTTGTTGATCTTTTGCTTAGAAGATCTGTCCATTTCAGTGAGGGGGGTGTTAAAGTCCCTCACTATTATTATATTGTTGTCGATGTCTTTCTTTGCTTTTGTTATTAATTGGCTTATATAATTAGCTGCTCCCATGTTAGGGGCATAGATATTTACAATTGTTAGATCTTCTTGTTGGATAGACCCTTTAAGTATGATACAGTGTCCTTCCTCATCTCTTATTACAGTCTTTGGTTTAAAATCTAATTTGTCTGACATAAGGATTGCCACCCCAGCTTTCTTTTGGTGTCCATTAGCATGGTAAATGGTTTTCCACCCCCTCACTTTCAATCTGGGGGTGTCTTTGGGTCTACAGTGAATCTCTGGCAGACAGCATATCGATGGGTCTTGTTTTTTATCCAGTCTGATAGCCTGTGTCTTTTGATTGGGGCATTTAGCCCATTTATATTCAGGGTAACTATTGAAAGATATGAATTTAGTGCCATTGTATTGCCTGTAAGGTGACTGCTACTGTATATTTTTTTTTCTTTTTTTTTTTTAAGATTTTATTTATTTGCGAGAGAGAGAATGAGAGAGAGGATGAGAGGGAAGAGGGTCAGAGGGAGAAGCAGACTCCCCACTGAGCAGGGAGCCTGATGTGGGACTCGATCCTGGGACTCCAGGATCATGACCTGAGCCAAAGGCAGTCGTTTAACCAACTGAGCCACCCAGGCGCCCCTGCTACTGTATATTTTCTGTGTTCCTTTCTGGTCTGTGTTACTTTTAGGCTCTCTTAGAGGACCCCTTTCAATATTTCTTGTAGGGCTGGTTTCATGTTTGCAAATTCCTTTAGATTTTGTTTGTCCTGGAAGCTTTTTATCTCTCCTTCTATTTTCAGTGACAGCCTAGCTAGATATAGTATTCTTGGCTGCATATTTTTCTCATTTAGCGCTCTGAATATATCATGCCAGTCATTTCTGGCTTGCCAGGTCTCTGTGGATAGGTCTGTTGCCAATCTAATGTTTCTACCATTGTAGGTTACAGATCTCTTGTCCCGAGCTGCTTTCAGGATTTTCTCTTTGTCTCTGAGACTCGTAAGTTTTACTATTAGATGTTGGGGTGTTGACCCATTTTTATTGACTTTGAGAGGGGTTCTCTGTGCCTCCTGGATTTTGATGCCTGTTTCCTTCCCCAAATTAGGGAAGTTCTCTGCTGTAATTTGCTCCAGTATACCTTCTGCCCCTCTCTCTCTTTCTTCTTCTTCTGGGATCCCAATTATTCTAATATTGTTTTGTCTTATGGTATCACTCATCTCTCGAATTCTGCCCTCGTGATCCAGTAGTTGTTTATCTCTCTTTTTCTCAGCTTCTTTATTTTCCATCATTTGGTCTTCTATATCACTGATTCTCTCTTCTGCCTCATTTATCCTAGCAGTTAGAGCCTCCATTTTTTATTGCACCTCATTAATAGCCTTTTTGATTTCAACTTGGTTAGATTTTAGTTCTTTTATTTCTCCAGAAAGGGTTTCTCTGATAACTTCCATGCTTTTTTCAAGCCAACTAGTATCTTTAAAATCATCATTCTTAACTCTAGTTCCAACATCTTACTAATGTCCGTATTGATTAGGTCCCTGGCAGTCGGTACTGCCTCTTGTTCTTTTTGTTGAGGTGATTTTTTCCATCTTGTCATTTTGTCCAGAGGAGAATAGATGAATGAGAGAACAAAATGCTAACAGGGTAACAACGACCCCAGAAAAATATACACTAAACAAATCAGAAGAGACCTGAAACTGCGGGAAAAAAAGGGAAAGAAAAAAGAAAAAGAAAAAGATAAAAACAAACAAACCAAAAAAAGAATACGATCAAATATGATCAGGCTGGTGCATAGATCAGTGCCACACACTAGATTTTGGGTATATTTTGGTCTGTTAGAAGAAAGTGCCTTCTTTTAATTTTAAAGAAAGAAATTTTAAAGAAAGAAAAACTTATATATGTACAAAAATTAGGGTAAATACAATGATTTTAAAATTTTAAAGAAAGAAAAAGTTATATATGTACAAAAATTAGGGTAAATACAATGAAGGGATGGAATATGACTGTAAAGATGAAAATTATAAAAGATTTTGTAAACGGAATTGATAAGAAGTTCATTGAAAAAAGAAAAAATAGGATTTAAAAAAAAAAAAGGGAGAGAATGTGATCAGGCAGGAGACTAGAACAAAGCCATACACTAGAGTTTAGGGTATATTTTGGTCTGTTAGAGGAAACTGTATCCCAAAATTTTAAAGAAAGAACAACTTATATATATATATACACACTAAAAATAAGGTTAACTACTATGAAGGGATAGAATATGACTCTAAAAATGAAAAATAAAAAAGGTTTTTAAAAAAAGGGATTGATAAGATGTTGGTTGAAAAAGGGAAAAAGAAAAATTCAAAAAAAAAGAAAAAGAAAAAGTTAAAAAAAATTAACTTTGAAAGACTAAAGAATCATGGTTAAAAAGCCATGAATTCTATGTGCAGTATTCCCCTGGTGCTGGAGTTCTGCCGTTCTCATTGATTGGTAAACTTGGTCCTGGCTGGCTGTTCTTGCTGATCTTCTGGGGGAGGGACCTGTTGCCATGGTTCCCAAACGTCTTTGTCAGAGGCGGAATTGCCCCGCCCTTACCAGGTCGGGCTAAGTAATCAGCTCCGGTTGCTCTGGGAGCTTTTGTTCCCTGCAAGCTTTGCGTGCAGCTTTGGAGGAGGAAAGGGAAATGGTAGCCTCCCAATCTCCACCCCGGAGGAGCTGAGAACTCAGGGCCCCGCTCCTCAGTGAGCCCCCAGAGAAAAGCAGCCAATCACTCCCGTCTCCCTGGTCTCTGGTGCACTCTGTGCTCACCCGGCCTGTGACCGAGCGTTTCTGTCTCTCGCACACGACCCCGTGTGGAGTCTCCAAACCCAGCAGATCCCTGCGGTGTGCTCCCGCGCCACTCCTCCCAGGGGAGGAAGGGGAGTCTCTCCAGATCTGCCGCTTGTTGGGTCCCTGCTGGAAGAGCAGTGGCCCATTGGTGCCGCGGATCATGGTTTATGGCAACCCCGAGCTGAGAGCCCGCTCCTCGGCTATGTCTCTGCAGCCGGCTTCCCCGCTTGATACCTGGGAGCTCTGCCACATTCAGGCACCCTGGTCTTTCTGTGACCCCAAGGGTCCTGGGACCACACTGTCCCAGCGAGGGTTCCACCCCCCTGCTTAGCCAGTGGAGCGAGGTCCCTCAGTGGAGCAGACTTCTAAAAGTTCTGATTTTGTGCTCCGCAGCTCTATCACTTGCCAGAAGTGGCCAACGGAGGCCCCCTCCCCCACCGTCTATCCCCCGAATATCGCCTCAGATTCACTTCTCCCCATGTCCTACCTTCCAGAAAGTGGTTGCTTTTCTGTTCAGAGAGTTGCTGCTATTCTTTTCTTCGATCTCCTGTTGAGTTTGTAGGTGTTCAGAATGGTTTGATTCCTATCTAGCTGAATTCCTGGAACCAGACGAAATTTAGGTCTCCTACTCCTCCACCATCTTGTTCCTCCCCTCCTATCACAGCAAATTTAACCAACAGTCTATCATTAGACATTAGACAAATTAAACAAATTTGCTATTGTAAATAGCATTGAGGAAAATATCCTCATATGTATCCTTAATGATGTTTAATTATTCAGTGTTTGTTGTAGAAGGGAAAAAAACATGTAAAAGCAAATTTTTAAAAAATTGCATTATATGAAATTTTACCACTCAGAGGTAACCATTGGTAATATTTCTTGTGATTATCTTTCAGTGTATTTCTAGTTTACCTGTTTACATAGGATTTTTCTATTCACACTGTATTTTCTACTTTTTATTGAACTATGTCATACATAGAAGAATACACAAATCAAAAGTGTATATACTTTGATGGATTTTCACAAATTGAACACATCTGTGTAACTAGCAGTCAGATCAGGAAACAGCATTACCAGTTCCCCAGCCTCGCCCTTTTAAGCCACTATTTTCCTGCCTAATGATGACCACTCTCCTGCTTCTAACACTGCAGAATAGGTTTGCCTGATTTTGAACTTTGTATAATTGGAATCATCACTATATACTTTCTGTGTCTAGCTTATTTTGCTCAGTAGAATATTCATGAGATTCAGTCATACTGTTATATGTAGTTCTAGGTTACTCATGCTTATTACTATGTAGTATTCCACTGGTGAATATACCACAGTTTAGTCTTCTATTGAAGGGTATTTGCATAGCTCCTAGTTTGTTTCTATTATTAATAGTGCCGCTATACACCAAATGCTTTTTCATCTCAGCAATACATTTTACATTTTGCTCTTCATTTCTTTTTGTCATTCCAGTTTCTTTAACTCACTAACAAATGTCCTTAGAAAACTCACAAACCTGATCTGATTGGCCACCTGTCTCAACCATTTATTGACCAATGTATCTGACGTAGATGACCCATGGGTAGATAGATAGATGATAGATAGATAAAAAGATAGATAGATAGATAGATAGATAGATAGATAGATAGATACATGGACACACAGACACATATGGGTCTTTCTCAGGACTTTCTGTCCTGACCTGTCCTGAGCTGCTGATCTACCAGCTGATCTCATGCCAGTAGCACACCTTAAAACCTGGGATTCTAAATCACCTCTCATTATTACTTTTTTTTTTTAAAGATTTTATTTATTTATTTGACAGAGAGAGAGAGAGAGACAGCTAGAGAGGGAACACAAGCAGGGCAGAGTGGGAGAGGGAGAAGCAGGCTTCCTGCCAAGCAGGGAGCCCAATGTGGGGCTCGATCCCAGGACCCTGGGATCATGACCTGAGCCGAAGGCAGATGCTTAACGACTGAGCCACCCAGGTGCCCCATCACCTCTCATTATTGTTCCTTTTTATAATCGTCTGGCTAACATTATCCATTTATGTCTCCAGATGAACTTTGAAACTTTTTACCAAGTTAGGAGTAAAAATTCAAATGAATCTTTATTGACCATTTTTTTAATGTATTAGTTAATTTGCGGAAGATCTGCCATCTTTACAGTATTAGGTATTCTCATAAAGGAATTGAGAATAGGTAGAAACTTAGGAAACTTGATGATAACAAAAACAACACCCAACCTTTTACTGCATAAATCAAGCAAATTCACATGGCAGAACACAAGACGAATATAATTAAAAGGCAAGTTCAATCTGGGGAAAAAACAGGACAGATGATTATTTTAATATACTAAGCATCCTTTTAAAATACTAAGAAATATATAAAATTCTCTAAAGATAAAATTACAAAGCTCATGAGAAAAGGCAATTCCTCAAGTATTTATGTTTAAAACACAGTGTAATGAAATATTCCATATCACTAGTAACCAAAGAACTGCTAATTATAGCAACTTCCCATTTTTATTTAATAAGATTTGAGGAACACAAGCACTCATATATCCTAATAGGAGGAAGATAAGAGTAAATGTTTTCATGGCAATCTGGCATAATTATCAAATGTGCCTAAACATTGACCCAGCTGTTTCAACCTATGAATTTTCTTCGAGAATGTACAAGTATATATGTACAAAGATGTTCATCTTAGTGTTGTTTATGATAGAAAAATATTGGCAATAAACAAAGTATGCAAGTATGATTGGTTAAGTTGTGGTTCAGCCACACAATGGAATATTTTATACCCATAAACATGTATTAAAAGGAAATAATTTTGTGACCTATTAAGGGAAGAAATCAGATGAAAAATACAGCATGTAGTTCACCAAAAGTATGTGTTAATACAATATTGTATTCTCTCTGCTGCCATCATAGTTGGGTATAAGCCAGAGAGATCCAGGACGGAAAGTATTGTTTTGGAAGCCAGTTGCTTCTGAACCAGCTTTGTGTCTTGGGGAAACCTCTTCCTGTCCCGTGTTTACCCTCTCTCATCTATAAATGAAGGAAGGCGTCATACCTAAGTGACCTGTGATTCATGGATGTGAAGCTTCTCCACCTCTGAGATGCTATTTCTGTTGTTGCCTGGGAGATCTGTGTTTACTGTAGAAAAGGAAGATACTTTCCTCATTTCCCCAAAAGGTTTTCTCATTGTTCTCTGCCTTGTCCATTTAGAGCTACTTTATATCTTTACAGAAACCATTTATCCCTTTTGAGCCCTGATCATTCTTTTTAGATTTGAGATGATCAAAGCCACCACTTCTGTCTTTCACTAACGGTGCATCTTAGAAGCTCATTTAGAATTCTCAGAAACCAAAAGCCAGTGAGGTGAAGTGAAGGAGACAGATATGTCACCTTGGGGGAAACTCCAAAGTGCCATTATCACCTTTAATGGGGTGTTCTGAAGGGAGAAATCAGTCTGCATTTTCCCTGTGCCCTCTGATTTGTTTCTTCTTGCTCATTGAAGGACTCAAAAATGGCAGCTTAAAGAGCTTCCCCTTTGCCTTGCAGCCTAAGAGTGGAGCCTTAATTCTAAGTTACTTTTGCGGACCAGCAGGTGCACTAGACTTTCTCCTCACCCCCACTCCCAACATCACATGGGCAAAGTGGATCACAGGTTTACTTCTGACAAATAGCATAAGTGGTGTGACAAAAATATTTTAAAAAGTAGTTGGGATTCCTGTTGTGATTTGTTGGTTAAATCTTGAATTTGGTTTGCATCATACAGGCATGAGGTTTTAAATAATTTAACAGAAGACTTTTAATGATGGAGACTTGTCTGTTCTCTGTGTTTATTGCCACTTACTGGAAACTAAAAGGGCAGGTCACCTTTGTCTGAATAGCAACCAAGTAATGAGAGTTCCTGTTGTTACCCGTCACATGCTAAAAGGAGAGGGTAGGGAACTCTGGACCCCAAGTGTGAAAAGCTGAGGTCCAGAGTTTCCCTCTGCATCTCACAGGAAGGTCTATGTATGGAGTAAAGATATGGACTCTGGAGCCAGATCGAGACAGTCAGACCTCAGCTGTCATTTATTATTTCTCTCTCTTACAGTCAGAGCATGTAACTGTGAGTCCACACTTACTCATCTGTGAGTCGGGCAGTGGTTGTGATTGCCTGTAGAATTTTGTGGGAGTTAAGAATATCAAGTGTAATACACAGACACACACAATGTATATATATATACATACACATACACATACATACATGAAAATGCTAAAGCATCTGGAACATAGGTGTTCAACCAATAATGGTAGATCTATCAAAATCCTTATTTTAACAATTTAAAAATTTTTATTCTTGAAGTATAGCTAACCTACAATGTTATATTAATTTCAGGCGTACAATGTAGTGATTTGACAGTTCTGTACATTACCCAGTGCTCACCATGATGAGTGTCATCACACAATGTTATTAAAATATTATTGACTATATTCTGTATGCTGTACTTTTCATCTTCATGACTTATTTATCAAAATCATTTTCATCATCTTTATTATAATTCTCAGCATATTCCTTGAACAGTGTTTCAAATATTTGCTGTAATTATGATGAAATTAGATTAGTTTTGTTTAATGTTAGACTTACTTTATATGCTTATTAGAGATACCTTACAGACAAAAGTGTGTATAACTTGAACCTTTTCATAATAATAATAGTAATAACAATAAGTAATAATAATATAATAATAATCATATAATAATTATTTAATAATAGTAGTAGTAAGAAGTAGTACCTTTTTATACAGACAGTATTTCTGTCTTTCCAGTGAGAACTGTGAAGCTTCTGTGATTACCCACAAGCAAATCCTCTCTCCCCCTCAGAGGTCCCATCTTGCTCTTTAAAGTTTTTACCAAATTTATTCCTAAAAAATATATGCTTTGGCTTTCTACATTTTTAAACTTTTTATAAAAAGGATTATAGTGTGTGCATGTTGCACATATGTGTACATATGGCATGCTTTTCTATCTCAACATTATATTTTTAAGATTCATCCATGTGGATGGGTATACTTACAGGGTGTTCTTTTTCACTGCAGTAGAGAACTCCATTATGTGACACACATATACACTGTTTATCTTCCTCCCATTTATGGATGTTCAAGGTAGTTTCCAGGTTTTATTTGATTTGTTTTCCTTTTTGCTTTTTTGAATGTAATGCTAGTAATATCTTCTGTTAGGATGAACTACATGAAATAGGCATTTTTATAAATCGGAATGATACAGACGGGGAATTTCATGTGATCCGACCAAATTCCTATCTCTTGGTGTATATTTGCAAGATTATATCAGAGGAATATACCCTGGTGTGGCAGAAATGCCAGTCCCTAGGGTATGTCAACTTTGAAACTGATACATAATCGTGTCACAAAGCAATTGCACCGATTTGTACACACTATAGGAAACCTGCCAGTGGCCCACCTCCTGTCAACACTTGATAAAGACTTTTTATTTTGATGGGTGTGAAATGTGGTTTTGATTTACAATTCTGTAATTACCGATGAAGTTAAGCATCTTTTCATATGTGAATTTGCCATTTCTATGTAAACATGTGCAGGCAGCTTTGGAAGCTGCTAATGGGTGGAGGCGGAAGGATCCTGAGGCGCATGCTAGAAAAAGCCGAGGTTGCCTGTTGGTGGCAATGTGGATGGCAAAGGTGATTATGCTGAGGGCTCGGGAAGAAGAGAGGAGGCTGGAGAGAGAGCTTCCATCGTCTGAGAGATTACAGGTATCATCGTGAACAGAACGGGGGCAGAAATATGAATGTTAAAGGTGAGGTCTCAGGCAGAAATGAAGAACATGTTATTGGAAGTGGAGGAATCAGATCCTTGCTATAAGTGGCAGAGAACTTGGCTAATTGCGTTCTAGTGTTTTGTGGAAGGTAGAATTTGTAAGTGATGAACTTGGGTATTTAGCTGAGAAGACGTCCAAGCCAAGTGTTGAAGCATAGCCTGGTCTGTCCTTGCTGCTTATAGTAAAATGCAAGCGCAGAGAGTGAAATTAAAGAAGGATTGTTCAGCAAAAGGAACTAGAACGTAAAGATCTGGAAAGTTCTCAGTCTATCCATATTGCAAAAAAATGAGAAAGTGTGTCTGGAGGGAACATAAAAGGTGTGGCCTGACAGCCACTTGGTACATAGATTATGAGTGCGACTTAGGGACCCAGTCAGCCATTTCAGCAGAAACCAGGAATAGAGCTTTGGTTACCCAGGAAAGAGCTGTAGCCAAGCTGTTTGATGGCTTGGCTTTCTGTGCATTGCAAGGGAAGCCAACGAAGTTTTTGAGAATTTATTATCAGTGGAAGTACTGACAGTTTAGACTAAACAGAGATAGGATGAAATGAAGGCAGGCTGGTGGCCTTCTGAGATTCTACAGGACAGGCCAATAGAGCCATCTGGCTTGTTATCCTTCAAGAAGGGGGAAGAATGAGGGGCACCTGGGTGGCTCAGTCGTTAAGCATCTGCCTTCGGCTCAGGTCATGATCCCAGCTTCCCTGGTCTGCGGGAAGCCTGCTTCTCCCCCTCCCACTCCCTCTGCCTGTGTTCCCTCTCTCGCTGTGTCTCTATCAAATAAATAAAATCTTTGAAAAGGAAAAAAAAAAAGAAGGGGGAAGAATGATCCTGAAAGCAATTTGGAGGTCCCCAGGGCTGCCACTGCCACCATGGCCTTCGGGGTGGGACTCTCTCCTCCTCAGTTACCGAGGGCAGGGCCACTTCTTCAGTTACAGAGGGCCAAGCAGCTGTGGCTACACCCAGGGCCCAGGGGATGGGATAGCCTCCCTGCTGGGCTCAGAAGGTAGGGCCACTCTGGTGGGCACAGAAGAAGAGAAGTATTCTTCAGCCTTAAAATCTAATGGAACTTGCTTTGTGCTCAGACTTGCTTGAGACCCATGACTCCTTTCCTCTTTCTAGTTTCTCCCATCTAGAATGGGAAATGTCAATCCAATGCCTCTCCTACGTATTGCACTTTGGAAGCAGATAACATGCCGGGTTTCACGGATTCACAGCTGGAAAAGAATTTTACCTCAGGATGAATCATTGCTCAAGTCTCGCCTACACCTAAGTTAGATGATATTTAGAGGAGATTTTGTATTCAGAGTTGATGCTGGAATGGGCTAAGACTTTTGTGGCTGCTAGGATGGGCTGAATATATGTTACACCTGAGAAGGACATGAATTTGAGGAACCAAAATGTGAAAGGTTGTGGGCTGAGTTGTGTCACCCCAAAATTCATATGTTGAGGTCTTAACTCCTGTACCTCAAATTGTGACTGTATTTGGAGATTGTATATTTAAAGAGGCAGTTAGGTTAAAATGAGGTTATTAGGGTGGGCCATAATCCAGTATGACTGGTGACCCTATAAGAAGAAATTTAGACATTGACATGTACAGAGGGAAGACCGTGTGAAGAAGAGGGAGAAGACAGCCATCTCCAAGGCAAGGAGTGAGGCCTCAGAAGAACCCAACTCTGCCAATACCTTGATCTCAGACTTCCAGCCTCCAGACCTGTGAGAAAATTAATTCTGGTGTTCAAGCGACCTGGTCTATGGTACGCTGTTATAGGGGCCTGGGCAAACTAATACACCTATCTGTGTGGCAGTACCTCTCTGTCTTATTTAATGTAGCTTTATAATAAAGACATTCCATGATGAGTAGAGGTAGGGAGAGTAGATGTTCAAGCCTTGTTCCTGATCTTAAGGGAGAACATTCAGTCTTTTTTTTTTTTATTGTTGCACCTCTAGTTTATTTAGTTATTTTTCTAAGTTAAATGTTGTTAGTTAACATGCAGGACAATACTGGTTTCTGGAGTAGAATTCAGTGATTCATCACTTACATACAACACACAGTGCTCATCACAAGTGCCCTCTTTCATTGACTATGATGTTAATTTTAGTTTAGATTTTCTTTCTTTTTTCTGAAAATGACCTTCATATAATGGAGGAAGTTTCCTTTTATCTTAGTTTGCAGAGGGCTTCTGTCATGAATGGGCATTGAAATGATCATATGATATTTCCATTTTATTCTGTTAATGTGGTGAATTACACTGGTTGATTTTTGAATGTTGAACTAACCTGGAATTGCTTAGATAAAACCCACATAATAATCTTTTTGAAATCTTGCTGGATTGGTTCCACTAATACTTTATTGAGGATGGTTGCATTCATGTTTATGATGGTCTTCAGTTCTAGGCAATTTTGGGGAATTATGTATTTGATTTCATACCTGGGTGTAGCCATTCATTAAAAATGACTTTTAAAAATATTGTTTCCCATAATTTCTAGGTAAGCACTGCTGGAAGGTGCTCCTTTGAAATACCATCTTTTCTTCTGCTGAGAAAATGGCTAAATAAGATTATTTTACTACATTTCTTCCTTTTGCAGAAGAGAGCTTATTGATTTCTAGTTTATATTTTATACCCATGTGGTGAAAAGTTAAAGGAATATAGTATATATAGATATTTTAAAAAGTATTATAATTTATTTTATTTTGCAATTACATATAATACTTAGAATTTAAAACTTCAAGTCACAAAAATCTAGAATTTTTGGATCCTGTCTTTTGGCATTTTGTGGAAATCCACACTAGCCATCTTGTATGCTTCATTGTGTTGAAAAAAGTAATATATGTATTTTTTTCTAACTTAAGGGTTGGGTGGGATGAATGAAACTGGCAGATACTCAGGTACCTTCTCTCTTTCTCTCTAGCCTTGCCAAAATCGTCTGTAAATGTTTGATGAATATGAGAGCAGAGCAAGATACTATCTTAGATCAAGCTGTATTCATTCTGTGTTAATGACAAAATGGGTTGATTTTTGTCCCTTAGACCTTTCCTCTTGCCCTCAATTTGTGGTCTCTCCGTGATTTCTCAGGTCTTGTGTCATCGTCTGTGCTTGGTATTAAATCATGGGGAGGAAGCTGGACCTGTCTGGTCTGACCGATGATGAAACGGAGCATGTTCTCCAGGTGGTTCAGCGAGACTTCAATCTTCGAAAAAAAGAGGAAGAACGGCTAAGGTGAGATGCTTCTATTGCCCTCCTGGGTACCATGAGACAGCATTCCTGAGGGTGTTCCTTGCTGCTAGCCCTAAGTTTGAAGTCTTTATGTCATGTACACACACTTCTGTTTACAGGAAGAATGCCCTGTCCTCTGTAGAAAGGTTCACCAGCGTCAGTGCTGGGCACCGTAATGTCAGTTCAGAAATGTGACTGTTCACACTCCCTGTCAAGGTTTTCTTTGGGTTGCTACCCTCTACATTTTTAGCTGTAGGAAGTTTGTAATGACAGTGGCTGTTTTGAACTTGTTCCTGACTTTAAGTTTCCTGTTGGCAGGTATTACTGAAGAATAACCAAAGTGTTAGGTGAACAGTTCTTGAGAGAATTAGACTCACACGTGCACAGTCTTCTGCTAGAGAGCTCAGCTCCTGTGATACAGGAAAAGAGCTCAGAAGACCTGGGACAGGGAAAGGGCCCACTATACCAGGCTGCGATCACCTGGCCCAGCACCACCCTCCTCATTTTATAGAGGGAGAAACTGAGGCCCAGAGAGGAGCCCTTCTGACTCTCCCATTGGTATTTCCTTGTGGAATGTTCTGGGAAGTACCCCTACTGCTGTTCATTTGGGTAGAGATATCTAAATGTGGAAGAAGTCAGAGTGACCAAAATGAGGTTATGTGTTGGGTCTAGTATGTTGGAACTAGATGGTAAGTCATCATTAGCTGTCCTCATTCATCCGTCTGTTATCCCTCGGGATTGCATGGGTTTATCATGGTACCATCTCCTTCCTTAGCCACGGAGCTCAAAACTCCAGTCTTTGTAATTCCTCCCATGACATGGTCCCCACACAGGGCTGGGCCAGGCACTGTTGATTCTGCCTCCTCACCTTCTGTCCTGACCTTCCCCGGGTCTAGCTTTTATCACTGTCATCCTGGGAATTGCCGTAATCTTAGGACCTTCCGCCTCCACTCCTCCAAATAGCCAGGGTTGTGCCACATCTGAGCCCCAACCGGGTCCTCTCCCACTCAGCTTCAAATTGGTGTGGATTGTTTTCCTTTTCACTTGGGATACCTCAGACTTTCTGTTTCTTTACAGTATTTCCTCCCTTACTAGATGATAAGCACTGTGGTATAATCATCTTTGTTTTTACCACGTTTTGTTTGTCTCTCATATTATCTGTATTCAATATGTGCTTGTTAGAAGGAAGACAAAAAAGCCCTGCTAATTAAGTAATTAATTGATTTGTAGACCATGTGGCAGGCACTGTTCAATCTGTTGGGTAAAAGGTGAGCAAAACCATTCTTTGCTCCATGGAGTTTCTATTCCAGAGCTGAGCTGACAAATACCATAGCCACAACTCATGGGTGGTGACCGAGCACTTGACATGTGGTGAGCCTGAATTGGGATGCACTGTAAGTGTAACATACACACCAGATTTCAAATTTAGTACCAAAAAAGGTATAATATCTTATTAATAATTTTATATTGTTTCACTTTGAAATGCTCCTGTTTTGTCTATATGAGGTTAAATAAAAAACATAAGTAATTTTCCCTGTTTCTTTTTATTTCCTTTAGTATGGCTACTAGAAAATTCAAAATTATGTATACGTCTCACATTATGTCTCTATTGGATAGCGCTGCTCTAGAGGGAGGAGAGGGAGGGGAAATGAACAAATAAAAATATATTTATATATATTCGATAGTGGTGAGATCCATGAAGAAAAATAAAGCAGGGAAGGGGGCAGACCCTGGTGTGGGGTGGCAGATGCTGTTTTTCCATGGGCTGCTCAGGGAAGACCTCTCTGGGGACATTTGGGCAGAGATCTGAAAGAAGCGAGGCAGGAAGCTGTGCTGCTCTCTGGGGTGACATGAGTCAGAGCAGAGGGAACCACAGATGTTACGTTTCTGACTCAAAGACATGCCTTGTCTGTTTTCTGAGGAGCCAGGAGGGAATGAGCCAGGGAAGCGTTGTATGGAACACAGTCTCAGCAACAGCCTGAGCCCAAACCTTATAGTAAGTAGTGAATCTGTGGGAAAGCCCTGAATCTTACTCTAGCCTGAGGAATCACAGAGTTTTCAGCACAGGAGTGACATGACCTGACATCTGCTTTATAGAGTCACTGTGGCTGCTTCGTGGGGAAGACATCATAGAAAGGCAGGACAAGCAGCTTAGGAACTTACAGGAGGCAGCAGTGCAGGTGAAAGGTTGTGCTTTCTCAGAGCAGGGGAGGGGCAAGGGGTGGTGAGTGGTGGTCAGATCCTGGAAACATGTCAAAGGTAGAGCCTGTAGGATTTGCATTTCCTTATCGGGATAGGAAACGTAAGAGGGAGAGTCAGGGAGGACTGTGAGGTTTGTGCCTTGGGCTACTGGGAAAATGAAATTGCCTTTCACTGAGTGGAAAGACTGAAAAGCAGAGAGTTGGCAGGCAGCTGGAACTGAGCTCTGTCTTAAATATCTTCAACTTGAGATCATTTTTAGACATCCAAGTAGAGATGTCAAGTTGGCATTTGTATATTTTCATCTAGAGTTCAGGTGGGAAATCCAAGCCAGAGACAAAAATTTTGTAAAGGAAATGGTCACCAAAGGTCAGGAGAGTAGGCAGAGCTGGGGCATACAGTACAATGCCAGTCAACACTAAGACTGTTTGGAATTTGTGGCCACTAATTTACATTGAGACCAATTTCAGCACAGTAGTGTGTGTTTCTCCTGCATGATTCAGCTTCTCTCCTCACCAGGACCATCAACAAGAACCATGTCTCCCTCAGTCTTGTGTCCCAAGCTCTGGGCACTGGGCCTGGCCCACAGTGGACGTGCCCTAAGTATCTGTGGAACAGATGGATAAATGTAGATTGTCTGTCAATCTATATGGCCAACTTTATGTGTGGCTTGAAGAATCAGTCTTACTATTTTCTAGGAATCATTAAGACCATCTGTGTATCATGCTTCATCTCCTGGAAACTCAAATATGGGTAAGCCACAAACTTACCTAGTGTTTTCTGATTGTGGACACTTGTCTTAGCTCCACTGAAGTCACATGCAAGTCTCTGTAGAAGACTTGCTTTATGCTTGGTTTGGGGAGAAGTGCTTAAATGTAGTGAGGTTGCCATTGCACTTGAAGTGGGCGCCTTCTTTCTGTTGAGGTCATGTGGTCTTAGTAGCTTAGTAGTCAGCAGCTCTGCTGCAGTTCCACACAAATGCATGATCATGGGAACCTACATGTATTGGGGAAAGAATGATACTTGACGCCACCAGTGTCTAATGAGGAGTAACCCAGCACCTCTTCTGGTCCTGGGAATGGATGGTTTTCCTCTGAAGACAGCCATCACTGCTGTCCCTCTACCCATGGCCCAGTCGACATGCCTTCCTGGGTGCCTACCAAACTCAGAATGATTTTGGCATAGGACCTTACTGTTGGATAAGAAGAGGTTGAGACAACACCACCTCAAAACCAATGAAATCAAACATTTGCCCCACCTTTTCCGTATTACTTGGATTTAGGGTGCGTTGGAGAGTCTAGGAAGCTGTGTTATAGCAGGCATTTTTGAATTTTTTAATATTTGCTTTAATGAATGTAAGACTCAGAATGGAGGATTTTTAATTTTAAAGTTTTAAATTGAATTACATGTCTTTTCTCCTGACCAGCTGTTTTTTACTTACCTAGTTTCTCAGATGAGCTTTCGTGGGGGTAGCTCTTGGGTGTAGAGGTTATACATTGTTTCTGATGATCATCAGTGTGGACATAAAGTGTAGTAAATACATAGGTGGTAGAAGTGTGAATTAAATGTCCTCAGAACATAAGGAGAGGTAGTGGGGCTGAAGAACTCAGTACAATTAGGTCAATGAAATGAATTCACAAAAAGAGAACTAAAAGGTGTAAAGCAGTCACTGAGAACTGGCACTGCCCTGGGTACTCTGCAAATTCGTCTTATTGACTCCTTGCAGGAGTCCTTATAAGGTGGATCTCCATGTTACAAGGAAGAACCTGAGCACAGAGAGGTTGTAAGGCTTGCTCAGAATAGCACAGTTCATTGGGGATAGAGCCGGAATTTTGTTTCCCAAATTCTCTCAGTTATATAGCCTCAATTAAACCTTTTCAAACTGCCTCCCTCCCTTCCTTCTTCCCTCTCCCCTTCTCTCCTTCCCTCTTTCCTTTATTCTCTCCTTCCTCTCTACCCATTCCCCCAACCCCTCCCTCCCCCTGCCCTTGCTTTCCCTTTCTTTTTTCTTTCTTTTTTCTTTCTTTTTTTGTGGTTAGGATTTTGTTTAACCAAGAGATAGCCAGAGATGGTGAAGAGAGCCTTGTTTTAGAGTTTGGAAATGTGAGTTTGGGTCTTAGCATGAGCCCCAACCTTTGGAAACACACTTAATCTTACTTCAATATAACTTGCTCCTCTGTAAAATGGGACTAGAGGCACCTGCCCTATCTAGTCCATTATGTTGTCATAAATACTGAAATAAGTGATGTATTTAAAAGTGTTTTATGAGTTGTTAAAGATACATGAGGGTAAATGGGAGTAACTGACATAGATAGGAGGAAAATGTTGGCAGGTAGTGGAAGCACCATGATTTGGGGGAGTCTTCCAAGATGGAGAGCTAGGATGGCATCCTCATGAACTGGAGCAATGGGGAGGTAGAAGAGACAGTCTGCACCTTCAGCCAGGATCTCTCTCCTGAGTTCAGGCCAGTTGCCCTCAAGTTTGCCCTTGAGAAATGGGAGCACAAGCCTTCTGGATGGCTCTCTCAGACATCCCACAGGTACCTCAGCCTGCCGTGCCCAAACAGTGCCCTCTCCCAAGGGGTCAAGGGATGGGGAGTCACAGACACTGGCCTGACTTTGCAGACCAGCTGGCTCACTGACCTTCAGCAGGAGGAGCCCCAGGCTTTTCAGGGCCATTGGGATCACACAGACACACCTGGGAGGTCCCATATGGTTTAGTGTGCTCTGGACAGACTTAAAAAATACATAATTACAGTTTGTTTTTAAAGATGAAGTTCACATATGCACATAGCTGACATGTATAGTTGAAGTTTGACAAATATATACAATTATAAAACATATACATAATGTATATATACATTATATATACAAATATACATAATGTATAGAAAATATACATAAATGTAACCAGCACTCCCACGAAGATACAGAACACTTCCATCAGCTCCAAAAGCTCCCTGCCTCCAATCAGTCCCCATGCCTCAGTGGTAGCGACAGTTTTGGTTTCTATCAATGGGTGGTATTCCTTAGGATCTGTTTTTTTTTTTTTTTTTTTGCTCAGCAAGATGCCTTTGAGATTTATCCATGTTGTTGCGTGTGTCAACAGTTAGTTCCTTTATATCACTGGGTTGTGCTTCATGGTATGTTCCGTGCTCTCACAGCTTGTGGACCCATTCTCCTGTTAATTGTACCATGGCCAGTTTTTAGCTGTTACGAACAAAGCTGCTATAAACATTCTTGTCCAAGTGTTCATTTCTCTTGAGCAAATACTTAGAAGTACAATTGCTAGGTCTTAGGGAGGTACACACAAGTAGAAAGTATAAAAAAACCACTGTGTATCCACACCACTTACAGCAACTACCAGCATCCAAAGCCAATTGCAGACATCATGTTGTTTTGCCTCAAAATACTTCATCATGCATCTCAGAAAAGGCATTTTCTTACATAGCATAATGCATTTTAACAGCTAACAAAATTAAATAATTCCTTACTATCCTTTAATATCCAGTAAATTTATCCAATGATCTTTTTTAAAAAGTCTTTTTACAGTGAATGTCTTCATGTCAGAATGGAAACAGTGTCCACTCATTAATTTAGCCATTTTGAATTGAAAGTCCCTTAATTTTGTTATGACTTCTGACTTAAATCAGAAGTAAAGAGTGGTACTGGGTGTCTGCGGGAATAGTTTTGACTTGTTCTTGTAGTCAGGCAGAGTTAGAGATGGAGCTTAGTTTTTATTTTGTTTTGTTTCTGTTTTTGTGTTAGAGTACAAGTGAGGCAGGGGTGGGTGGGAACAGGGAGAGGGAGAGAGACAACCTCAAGCAGAATCCACACTCGGTGCAGAGCCCGACACAGGGCTTGATATCATGACCCTGAAATGATGACCCTGAGCCGAAATCAAGAGTCGGGCGTTCAAACAACTGAGCCCCTGGCTCAGGCGCCCCTGGAGATTAGTTGTGTTATAATTTTCCTCTAAAAAGGTCTTTTTTCACAATTTGTTCCATTGGTCTCCCTTCAAATTCTATTAAAATTTTCTTTTAAATCCATAACTTGTGTTCTTTTTCTTTTCAAAAACCATGTATTTAGATTGAATGGGATATTTTAACAAATGTAGAAGGGACAGCATGATTGTCATGGCAGGTGAGTGGAGAAGGGCACCGTGAGAAGTGTTGTAGACACCATTTTTTCTAGGACTCCCAGTCAGTGGCAAGAAGAGTTCTGTTCCCCACTCCCCTCGCCCCCATCCCATCACAACCGGGATGTATACATCAGCTTCTGTGTATATGCATACTCATAGGTCTTACTATGTAAAGAGATTCTGTGGACTCCATACCAGTAAGATTATGTGCTTTCCCAATACTGGAGATGTGGGGTGTTGAACATTTAATCCCATTAAAAGCTATATGTAGAGTGGGACTGTTTGGGGGAAGACCGAGGACTGGATGGGCCTGAGGATGGTAGACATGCAGTACCAGACAGTGGAGGGGTCCTTATTTACAAGTTCAGTAGAGTGAGTGCCGATTGCATTTCTCCAAGACACACAACAGCATTAGAGCTATGGATGGAAGATGTTGGAGAACAAAAGACATGTTGATTTCTGCTCCTACCTCCAGGGACCTAATCTAATCAGGAAAATGTGTAGAAAATACACATTATACTTGGTTAGTTTTATTCTTTTTCTTTTTTATCAGATGATTTCATGCAAATTTAGAAATCAAAATGGTAAAGAAGACCTTATAATGAAAAGCACATATCCTCTGCTCCCTGTTGAATTGTTTTATTCTCAGTTCTTAGTTCTTGGTCTTCCGGGCATTACCTCCATAAACCTAAAGAGCATGCTTATGTTGCTATTTCATAATTAATGAATTAATTTTAGACATTCTTTCAATTCTCTGCTCTGAATGATTGGGGTTTCACTCACTTACTCTACCATTACTTTTTGTTTCTTGATGTTTCTTATACTTGTTCCTTGATATTTCTTGTATTAACTTTGGCTTGGTTTTCCGTTGGTGGTCGTATTTCAAACTTTGAGTCTCACTCCATCAACTTTTGCTATCCCTTCTTGATTCTGACCATGCAAATGTGCATATCGGTGCCCTGCCTTCCCTCTACCGCTCCTTCCACTTTCTTTATCTCACATCTGTCCCTGTGGTACCTTTACTCTTACATATCCAAGCTTGAGTCCATTCACACGCTGTTCTGCAAACATATTTGAGCCTCTCCAGTTTTGTTCAGAAGTTGACTCAAATGTTGAAAATCAATAAGCAGCCTTAAGTAATTATGATGGAACATATTGTCTGTGCTCCCTCTCCTTTTTTAGAACTTTGCTGAAATCTGTAGGTGGCTGATTGTTCTCCTCCTTTTCTCTTTACTTTTATAAATTAATTGCACTTTTATTTCTTTGCTGTCATTTTGAAGTAGTCTTAGGAAGGAGGTGAGGCTGCTAAGTGTTTGCTTAGTCTGTCATCTGGATTTGCTAGTCAGGGCCGTGAGGCCCCTGGGGAGGGTGCAGAGATGAAGAGCACTCCAGTGTGCGACATGAACCCAGAGCACCCTCTCAGTCAGGCAGATGCAGATGTGAATCCTTCTACCACTTCTTACCTTAGGCTTGTTACCCAGCCTCTGAGCCTCGGAGGTCAAAATGAGTCTGGGAGAGACTGGATCATTGCTGTACATGAACACTGTCTATCCTCAGGAAAATTAACATTTCTGGAAAGTCTGCCCTGACTTTCACTTCACCTCTGTGGATAGAGCCTTGGGAGGGAGAGGAATCAATCCATGCCATGGACCGTGTTCTTGCTGTCTTAGATCCATCCCCAGGTTCCATAATTCCAGGCATCAGTGATGCCCACTGAGAGACACACCCTCTCATGGATTTCAGGTTTCTACATTTTTCTTGGCTTGATTGCCTTCTCTGCTTCTAGTGTTGGTCTCTTTGACAGAGTAAATAGGGTTAAATATTATTGTTTTTGTACAGGATTCAATGAGAGGAATAAATGAATTCGTATAAAAACTCAGTATATTCAGTACTGTCTGCTATGATGTGCCCTAGTGGCTAATGAGATTCATCATCAGCATATGAAGTTTCTCTGTTCCCTCCTTTCCTCAGTTATGCAACTCCTGAAAAATCTTTATAGAGTAGAAAAAAATAACTAGACATATATGCTGCATTGAAGGCCATGCTGTTCCAGAAGTCTTACTCAACCACTTTATTTCTTAGAATTTGAGTTTCTGGGGACAGTGGGAGTGTGGGAGCCCCAGCCAGGGTCAGTGTGGTGTCTGTAGCAGCTCTGAGCCTGGCACCAGGCACCCATGGAAGTTTTGGGCCAGCCGGGATTTTGATGACATCATTTATGGCAGCAGTAAAGCCTTAGAGGGGGATTGAGGCTGTGATTGGGAGGAAGAAGTGCTAAATATAGCTTCCTAGGCTGTAGGCAGACTAGCAGACAGACCACCACAGTGCAGTATAGCTGGAGGTGGGGATGGCCAAGTCTTGTTGCCTTCTTTGTTGGACTCCACATGCTTCCCAAATGACTCAGGTCCAGGAAGCCTGGCATCCATTTGAGCATGCCAGGCTCCCTGTGGTAGCCCACAGAGGGCACGGCCACAGACTTGCACATTGTCCCTACTCAGGGGCTATGTTTGCTATGTACTGGGCATTTGGCTGGGTGTTCCCTTCTTTTCATCTGCCTTTCTGTGTTTCTGGCATACTTAATTGTAAGAACTTCTTTTTCTTCTGTAATGTAGCATATCGCGATGTTCTGTTAATATCTGCTCCGATAAACAGATTAAATTAGTAAAATAAATAAATGAAATGCCATCTGTATGGTAGAGATAGAGAGTGCTCACCAAATATTTCATGTGTTCTTGCATATTTCCCAGCCTCCCCTGCGGTTAGGTCAAGGCCATGTAACTAGGTCTGGCCAATAGGCTGTGGGAGGAAGGGTATGTGTCACTGCTAGGCCAAGGCACTTAGAAGCTGATATTCCTCCCTACCCCTGCCTGCTGTGGGGACCATGGAGGCCTCATGTTGAGACATGGCATCACCAGATGGACAGAGCCTGCTCTCTAAGACATTCGATGGAACAGGGGTTCTGATGACCAGCAGGGGACTTTATGTGACAAAGAAAGAAACTTTTGTTGGGTGAAGTCACTGAGGACTTGGGGTTTATTTGTTATAAAAACATACTCTAGTGTTGCTTTGACTAATAGTTTCTGGGAGCTCAAAGGGACGCAAGGATTCATTATACTCCACCCTTGGCTTTGCCGCTAAAGAGGCAGGCTTGGAGGGTGCATGGGCAGATAATGGTAGAGTCTGGCCAAGACCTGAGGTTCCCAGTGCTAGGGCTCCTGGTCTTCTTCCACCATCTGGCCCCTCGTGTAGTAGAAGATACCATGGAAAGATCTTCAGACGTACAGTAGAATCATAGTTTATATCCTATGATTTTATATTGTCAGGCACGTTTACAAAGTGGTTTTAAAAAGTGACTGTTAATTGCACAGTACTCTGGTGTTCACACTGAGTCCTGGAAGCACTTATGAGATAGCCACAGCCTTTAAAATTTCTCATTTAATACATGCTTGCCAGAAGCTAGTTAGCATCTGGATAACTTCCAAAGATTTGCTGGTGCTCTAGTGGACTTGGTCTGTGGTGGAGCAGGGGTTAGATATAATGAAATGGTTTCCTGTAACTGCAACTGGCCATTAATTGTCAGGGTTTGCTGAGCTGACAGTGTACTTAAGCCTACCATGGACAGTGGGGCCAGGCTGGGCCAGGCCAGGGGAAGGAAGGGAGGGAAGGGGCGAGATGCGCAGAGCACTTCCTGCCTGTTTTTTTCTGAGAGGCTTGGTGATGATAGTATGCAAGCTTCTCCCCCTTTCCCCATGTTAAGGAAAGGGAACCAAATTCACCTGGACACCTGCTTCCTGCTGTCTCGATGGTCTCAATTGCTCACTTGCTGATAGGACCTGCCCTGCTTTGCCACTTGGGGGGAGGGCAGCATTCCACCCCCCACCCCAAGAGTCAGGTCTAAGAGTTGTAAGGAAATATGTAAGAGGTGCCAGGCATGTGGAAGGACCACTGCAGGGAAGTGAAGCATCTCCCCAAACTGGAAATGGTTTGTGTTTCTAGTCTGTTATACAGACACTCCTTTGAGGATTAATCGGCATTTTTTTAAGAAGAAAGAACACGGTGCTTTTAATAAAATGAGTTAGTGATCTTTCTTCATTCAAAATTCATTTTAACTTTAAACAAATTAAAATTTTATTATAAGAACTTAATTTTTCAAGATGTTTCTTTTTCACAGAGTAAGATGCCTTTGTTCTCAGTGTCTTTTGTTGGGACACTTAAATTGATCTAAAGAATTAACAAATACTCCTGGTTATATCCTTCTATGAAGCTGGAAGTCACTTGGAATAGATGTGCCCTACGGTTTATGAAATAACTGAGCATTCACAGAGTTCCTCTGCCTGACATCTCTGCACTGGCCCTTTGTAGCCCTTGAGATTCCACACTGACACTGCAGCATTAGCCTGTCTAGTTAATGGATCTGCCATCTGGGAGGGGATAGCGGGAATTCCTTCCTCTGCATCGGTAGATCAGATTAACGAGCCAGTCACCTGGCCGTGCTCTGAAAGAACAGCGCACAGAGCAGGTATGTTTTATAGTGGAGTGGAAGGTCTGGTGTGGCACTGTTTGAGAGTCTCTTTGTGATGGGGGAAGACCCAGTAGGAGTCAGAACTGGGAGACGCCAGGAGGGAGCCTGGGGTCCTGTGGAGGCAGGTGTGGGGACCTCAAAAGGGAATAGGAAGGGGAGGGTATAGAGTATCAATCTCAAAGCTAGAGGGAGCCTCCCAAGATTTTTAAAAAGTTTCCTTTTTGTTTATTTTTGGAATTTTTATTAATAATGAAAAGGTTAAATATGCTAAATCAAAGCTGTTGGATTCATTTATTTCAAAATCATGGACTTAATGTCAGTACTGTCCTGGGCAAACGTAAAGGGGATGAAAGGGCAGGGGGAGAGAGGGAGAGGCTCACAATTTTTCTTTTAATTTTATTTATTATGTTATGTTAATCACCATACATTACATCATTAGTTTTTTT
>NC_058403.1:146936355-147001821 GCF_002201575.2 Neomonachus schauinslandi | reverse complement strand
AACACCCAGTGCTCCATTCAATACGTGCCCTCTTTAATACCCATCACCATCCCCCACCCCCTCCACTCTAAAACCCTCAGTTTGTTTCTCGGAGTCCATAGTCTCATGGTTCGTCTCTCCCTCCAGTTTCTCCCCCTTCATTTTTCCCTTCCTTAGTGTCCTCCATGCTATTCCTTATGTTCCACAAATAAGTGAAACCATATCATAATTGACTTTCTCTGCTTGACTTATTTCACTTAGCATAATCTCCTCCAGTTCCATCCATGTTGATGTGAAAGTTGGGTATTCATCCTTCCTTTTTTTTTTTTTTTTTTTTAATTTATTTGACACAGAGAGACAGCGAGAGAGGGAACACAAGCGGGGGGAGTAGGAGAGGGAGAAGCAGGCCTCCCGCAGAGCAGGGAGCCCGATGCAGGGCTCGTTCCCAGGATCCTGAGGTCATGACCTGAGCCGAAGGCAGACGCTTAACGACTGAGCCACCCAGGTGCCCCAGGTATTCATCCTTTCTGATGGCTGAGTAATATTCCATTGTATATATGGACCACATCTTCTTTATCCATTCATCTGTTGAAGGGCATCTCGGCTCTTTCCACAGTTTGGCTATTGCGGACATTGCAGCTATGAATATTGGGGTGCATATGGCCCTTATTTTCACTACATCTGTGTCTTTGGGGTAAATAAAATTACATTTTAAATAAAATGTACAATTAAAACTAATTTTACCTTTTTTTTTTTTACTTTTTAAAAATGTGACTACTATATGACGTTTTTATTGGACAGCACTGGTTTGGAATGCTAGGTTAAGCAGTTTGGAATTTATAAGACCAAAAAGTAAGTTTTCTTCCTTAATTTTGTTTGGGGCTAGTGCTTTTCTATATGAGGTTTTCAGGTATCTGAAGAATCTGGCTAATGTCTTGGCTACCTAATTGTATATTGACATTTGCTATGAAGTATTGTCATCTCTGTCATGTGAAGGTGATCTCAGAATACTGCCCTGGTTTTGGCCTGACTGTATAGTTTAAAAGGAAAGTACACTGTGTGTTGCCATAGTCACTGCGGAGAGTTTGCCCATCTCAGGATGGAATAAACTCTTTGATGTTTCTCTGAAGTTAATGGTTGACCAAGTATGTCATGATCTTTGAAATAATATGTGACTTTAGAATGGCCTTATATTCATAATTTGTATGATGTTTATGGCACCATAAAATTGTAAGTTATCCCATATTTGCCTGCGGGGCTTGCCTTTAGGAATGACCAGGAGAGGTTGATGCCACAAATAGAGACAAAAGGGAATGATAACTAAAGCTTTTATTCACTTTCAGATTTATAGCCCTTCAAAGATGTGTAGTTACTAATTTGTAGATTCTGGATACATTCTCTCCATAATCCCCTGTTCTTTAATAACAGTTTCTTACGAGGTTGCTGTTGTGGTTTTAAGTTCCTGATCTTATTTACTTTTCCACTGCAAATGTCAGAGCCTCAGCTCTACTGGGCTGTGATAAAGCTTTTTGGCGCAGATTCTTGGCCTGACCTTCATTCCTCAGACCTCTGGCTGTGGAAGGCATTTCTTTGGCATTAGGTGTGCACAGAATTCAGGACTTGCAAGAGAATAAGGAGGAAAGTTTCTACAGCCATTGTAAAAGCAGCTTTCTTCAACCGCTAATTCAGGCACGTACACAATCATTTCGCCAGGAACACAGAGTTGGTGAGCGCAGATGGGCAGCTTGGAGATCAGAATTTCTCATACTTCCTCGCTGTATGCTGTGCTGCTGGAACAACAGCTGCCTTGTTCCATGAACTTCTTTAGTTCTTCGGTGGCCAGTGGCTGCCTTCCCTCCTTATCAGCTCCTAAAGCCAACAGTTCCTAAGCTGATACATTCAGAAGGAAATTCATGAATGATCTGTCTGACTCACAGCTGACTTATAATGAGCTCCTTCTTCCAGATGGGAGACTCCTGGTCCAGTGTAGAGATTCCTTTGCTGGAAATTGGAGCAAGGCCTCCGATTCCAAGAAGAGCTGAGCCCCAGGTGCACCCCAAGTCCCAGGCCTCTGCAGCGCACTCTGGCCCCTGCTGGCCTAAATCATAGGCTCCCATTCTGCATTAACTAGTAATGTGTGTAGGCCTAGGACTCAAGTGCCCTGCCCTGGCTGATTCTTCTCCCCATGCCTCAGGCCAAAGCCAGAGTGCCTAGCTCCTACATGTCTAACCAGATTTTGAGTCCCAACATGTTGACGTATCCAGGAGGTTGGCAGGGTCTTTGATTCTGACCTTCTTTGGAATTAGTTCTAGAATGGAGTTATCTCCTTGGCCTCTACCAGGCTTCCCCAAATGTTTGTGTGTGGCACGCCCCTCTAGCTGTGCCAGTTACCCCTGGTCATCTCCCACTGTGTAATGCTTCTCTTGCCTTCTACTCGCAGCCACCAGGGCCCATTCCTCGTTCAGTATGAGATGGGCTGGGCTGTGACCTTGCCCCATTCCATGGCAGGGATATACCTGGATCCTGTGCTTCCTCACTTCCCAAGGCTGCTCCTGGCCCCTGGTTGGACAGATGTGGTTTTGTATTGCTCTCAGAATTCCATCTACAGGATCCCCTACCCCTCTGCCCTACTCATCAGTGCTGGAGCCTACCTGAGTGCTCTTGTCAGATCCCTGCGCTGCCCTGAACCAAGGCTCAGGCAAGGTCCCTGTCAGACTGCCCAATGGCTGTGGCTTGTGTCCCTCCCTGAGCTGCATCTCTGAGCCCCAAGAGGATCTGCAGTTCCCCAGGCCCTGGCTTTTGCCATGTGGCCTTGCTCTCTCCCTTTCTTTCCTGCCTTTTCCTTCTCCTTCTGGGTTGGCTCCCCCACAACAGGTTTATCGAACTGGGTGGGTCCAGAACTAAATCCTAGAAGCTTCTATTCCTGTGAGAGCATAAACAACATCTGTGTGTGGTCCCAAAGTAGACCATAATGGCCTACACTGTCTGCTGTGCTTTGGGTATGTGTGGTGAGAGAGGGAGAGAAAACTCTAAAATTCATTGTCGATTATATTTTTGATCCTCCTTCCTTCACACAGTATTTATTCATTTTACATGAACCTCAGAGCAAAAGCATGGGGGTGGAATGTAATGCCAGATGCTCAATTATAATACATGTCTTGTTGAAAATATAAGAACTAAGGAGTTCATCAATATTGGTTTGCTTTATAACCAAAGAATCCTCACCTGACATGTGACCTTGGACATGTTCCTTCATCTTTTGTGTCTCTGCTTTTCCCACTGTGCAGTAAGAATGATGGGGGTGCTGTCTGGGGACTGTGAGGGTTCCATGAATTAATACATGGACAGTCCTGTGGACAGTGCCTGGGACATAGAGAGGACTCAGGAAAGCTGTTAGTGGCTTGCTCCGGGCTGGTTCATCTGGTGCAGGAATTAAATCATTATAGTTACATTTATATTTTCATATCTGTTTAATACATTTGAATGGTTTTATGGCTTGGCTTTTCCTAAAGCAAGGTACTTTCTTTCTTTTTTTTTTTTTTTTGTTATTAGACGAATCTCTACAAGTAAAAAGAACTGCAAGTGTTTGTTTTATAGTCAATGCTTAATTATTTGGACCTTTTAAAAAAAGTTTTAATTTAGATTCCAGTTAGTAAAAATTTTGTTTCTTAAATTCCACATATGAGTGAAATCATATAGTATTTGTCTTTCTGGAAAATGCAAATTATTTGGACCTTTGATGTCTCTTCATTTTATAGATTCACTCAAGTACTGACCCACCGTGGCCGAAGGAGACTCTTAGCTGCCAGGATGTTTTTTCCTTAGATTTGGACATTCTGTTGGTTTTTTATTTAGAGAAGTTGTTCCATATAGTTTCTGTTTCCCTGCATACCTTCTGTAGGACTGTTCAGTGGCTTCTTTTCTTTCTGATTATAGAAACAAAGTATTTCTATAGAAAGTAGAAAATAGCTCAGTGGGCCCATGAAGAGTGGATTTATGAGAAAATCACACTTTCTGCTTTGACAGCCTAAGTATGAAAGGGAAGCTTTTAAATACAAAGTAGAAGCTCTGTACACATGCAGCACCCCAGCAGGACTCATTGACCTTAGATGCAGCCACTGAGAGTGTTTGTTTTCTTCTGGAGAAACATTTCTGTCTCGAAGGTGGTTTTCAAAATCTTGCATATCATAGTTCCATAGTTGGCAGAGCCTCCGTCCTGGGCTGTGTCTTCATGCATTGCATGGGCCAGTCCCCATCCTCTAGGCCCTTTACTCTGAAGGCACACTGCTCTAAAGTGCCATTAAAGGCCTCAGTATTGCTGATGTGCTCAAAAACCATCTGACACAGAGGTGATTCTGGTCCACTGTTGCCATTATTGAGAATGGTAAAGGATGCCTTGGTTGGAAAAGCTTTACTTTGAGAAGCCTGGCCCTAGAACTGACATTATCAAACCTTAGTTTCCTCTCTGAAGTAGAGAGAAAATATTCTAGAATAAATGATGGGTTTAAGAGCTAAAATAGAACTTAAAAATCAGTCCTGAATTCAAGTATAACCTGCTCAATTTATAAGTGAGGAATCTAAGTCCCCAGGAGTTAAGCATGTTATATAAGGCAACACATTAAGTGAGCCCTGGCAATCTCATCCTGTTTCCTCAATCATGACAGTGAGTCTCTTGTTTAGTCTTTGTTTTGCAGTGCAGTTAGGCATTCAGTTAAATGTCAGGAGAGCTACACTCCACAACCCCCACTTATTTTCAAGGGAATATTTAAACTCACTGTATTGTTTAAGTACAAATAACCATGATTTAAAATAAATTTGTTTTTTAAGGGATTTGATTTTGAAAATTGAGAAATGAATTTGCATCCTATGTTATGAAATTCATGTGGGATATTATAGCCCAACTCTAGGTATCTTGTACAAATGCCAACAGCTGACTGACTTCTGCTTCTGGAAAGTGGAACAGAAGTACTTCTCTATTTCTTCTGCTAAGTACAACTAAAAACACTGGGCACTATATCTAGACAAATGGAAGAAGACAATGAAAGGTAGATAGAAGAGGCAGACTGGCTAAGTACTCTGGAACTGAGGAATGACATAGTGGCGAGTTCCTTGCATTTTCTTTGTGCCTCATATAAATCTGAGATTTAGAGGTAAAAAATCTGGCAGCCTGGAAATGCAATGGTCAGGGACCAAAAAAGCCCCAAATTCCACCCCCTGGTCCCCCCCCCCCTAAATAAACAAAACCACCTGACAAAAACCAAAGGACCAGGAAAGGAGTAGCTGAACAAGACAGAAAACTCTTAGACAATAACTTCTATCCTTGATCCAAGCACCACAGAAAAATATCCATGGCTCCCACCCCCACCAAGAGAAGGCCAAGTAGGGAGCTAGCACTTTTATCCTCAGCAGTCACTAACAAGCTCCCACCTCTCTTGTGGTATAAGTGGGACCTTTTGGGGAGCTACGCTTTTATATGCACCAGGCAGAAACAAAGTGCTCCTCTCCATCCCTGCCAGGGTGGTGTCAGTGAAGGACTAGTGAAGAGTCAAAACTTTCACCATTGCCCAGAAATAAGGAGGCCATCCCCACTATAGAGTCACTGAAGACCATGTCAGGAGCTGCATTTCCTACCCAGCAGTAATGAGGAGCCTCCTCCTCAGGTGTCAACAGAAGCCTAGTGGGGAACCTGCACTTCTCCCTCTATCTGGCAGCAATAATGCCACATTGGTATCAGAGAAAGCCAGCTAAAATAGGCTTAAATAAGATCCAGAGTTTTAGAACATAATACAAAAATGTACAGGCTTCAGTAAAAAGAAAAAATGCATATCAAAAACCAGAAACATCTCAAACTGAGTGAAAAAGGGCAATCAGTAGATGCCAACATTGAGATGACTGAGATGATAGAATTATCAGGCAGTATTTTGAAGCAGCCATGATAAAGATGGTCCAATGAGCAATTCTGAACATGCTAAAAACAAGCAAACAAAACAAAAAGTCTCAACAAAAAAAAGTCAAAAGTTTCAGCTAAAGAAATGGAAGATACGATGAAGAACCAAATGGAAATTTTTGAGCTGAAAAATATGGTAATTGAAGCTCAAGAACAAGGAAAGAATGGAGGAAAGAATCAATGAGCTAGAAGATAAAACAGTAGAAATGACCAAATGTGAACAACAGAGAGAAAGTGAAATGGAACAAAAAATGAACAAAGCCTTAGTGGCCTGTGGGACTATAATATGGGATCTAATATTCATGTTATAAGAGTTTCTGGTGGGAGAAAGAGGGCTGGAAAAGTACTTGAGGAAATAATGGTTGAAGACTTCCCAAAGTTGTCAAGAGACAAACCTACAGATTTAAGAAGCTGATAGAATTTTAAACAGGATAAACACAAAGAAAACCACACCAAGACACATCATATCCAAACTTCTAAACTAAAGAAAATAAAAATCTTGAAAACAGTTAGAGGAAAATGACACGTGTTACGTACAAGGGGAAAACAAATAGAATGACAACAGATTTCTCAGCAGAAACCATGTAGACCCAAGAGAAGCCATATATTATTTTTCAGGTGCTGAAAGGAAAGAGCTGTCCACCCAGAATCTAATACACAGTGAAAACAGCCTTCAGGAATGAAGGGAAAATCAAGACATTCTCAGGTGAAGAAAAACTAAGAATTTGTTGCCAGCAGACCTTTGCTAAAAGACTGGCTAAAGAAAGTTCTTAAAGCAGAAATGAAATGATAAAGAAGCAAACTTAAAACGTCAGAAAACAGGAATTTGACAAGCAAAAATAGGAATAAATATAATAGGGTTTTTTAATCCTCTGATAAATATATTTTTAAAATTATGTTTGACAGTTGAAGCAAAATTATACCACTATCTGATGTGACACTAAATGTATGTGGAGGAAATATTTAAGATAATTATATTGTAAATGGGGTAAAAGGACTTAAAGGGAGATAAGATTAATATATTTCACCTGAACTGGTAAAATGACTGCATCAGTAGAGAGTAGTAAATTTTGTATATATAAAATGTCATATGTACTAACCACTAAAAAAGTTATACAAACAAATAACATTCCAAAACATTAGATAAATCAAAATTAAATTCTGAAAAATGTCCAAGTAAGCCATAGGAAGGCAGGACAAGTAAAATAAAGAAATGAGAGAATAAGCAGAAAAAAATAAAATAGCAAATTTAAACCCTAACATATCAATAATCACATTAAGTGTAAATGGCCTACATATACCAATTAAAGACACAAATTAGCAAAGTGGATAAAAAGACATGTCCCAAAGATATGCTGTCTATAAGAAATGCACCCTAAACATAACAATGTAGGCAGGTTGAAAGTGAAAGTGTGAAAAAAGATATATCATGCCAAACTTAATTAAAAAAAAAAAACAACAGGAGTGTCTATATTAATAACAGGTAAGCTACACTGCAGAGCAAAGAAAACCACCAGAGACAGAGGAAGGCATTATATAATGATAAAAGGGTTGATTTTCCAAGAAGATGTAACAATCTTAAATGTGTATGTACCAAAAAACAGAGCTTGAAAATATGTAGAACAAAAACTGGTAGAACTGAAACCAGAAGTAGACAAGTCAGTAATTAGAGATGGAGATTTTAACCTTTCCCAACAGTTAACAGAACAACTAGACAGATAATCAGTAAGGATACAGAAAAAATCAAGCAGAGAAAGACAATCATCATATGGTTTCACTCATATGAGGAACATAAGGAATAGCACGAAAGACCACAGGGGAAGGGAGGGAAAACTGAATGGGAAGAATTAGAGAGGGAGAGTAACCATGAGAGAGTCTGGACTCTGGGAACCAAACTGAGGGTTACAGAGGGGAGAGGGGTGGAGGGATGGGGTAATCGGGTGATGGATATTAAGGAGGGCATATGTGGTGATGAGCACTGGGTGTTGCACGCAACTAATGAATCATTGAACACTACATCAAAAACTAATGATGTACTATATGTTGGCTAACTGAACATAATAAAAAAAAAGAGGAAAAAAAATCAACACCACAATCAACCATGGAGAGGCTAGTTGGATACTGTTGAAGGAGCCCAGTACCAGGGTATAAAGAACCACCTTGGAGAAGAACACAAGTTTGGAAAATGCCTCCAGTTTGGAAATTGGTCACTCTGTCAATCAATCAGCCTGTGCCCTCAGAATGAGTCCTATCTCTCTGCATCATTGTCTGTAGACCTAGTGTGTTTGGGGCCTGAAGAGGTCAGAGAGCCCCACGGTCAAGGATCCTGAGACTCATTCAGTCTTCCCTCCACTCTTGTAGCCAGTGGCACTGAGGCTGCTCTCCACCCCTGGGGTCTGTGTCTTAGGCATTGACAGTGCCTAGTATCAGTGACCAGACCCTCAAGCCTCACTTCCCAGCAATGTGCTTGCATGCTCCTCAGAGCACTGGTCCAAGCTTCTAAAATGGATATGTTAAGACAATCATAATTAGCATATAAAATTTAAAGTTACATTTGCATGAATGGTGTTACCTCTAAAAATATGTAGACCAGATTTTAAACAAGGACAGAATACACAGCATCTCTAGGACTCATTTAGAATAAATGACCCTCTGACAAACTAGACAAATCTAGAAGCAGCAATATGGACTCTTAGCTTTCTAATTTCTTGCCTAATCAACGATCACTGAAAAGTTAATAGCTCAGCATTAGGAACCTTTTAGTGTAGAGGTTGGTAAACTATGGACCCATGGTCCAAATCTGGACTGCCACCTGTTATTGTAAGTGAAGTTTTATTGGAACCTAGAAGGCAGGATCAGAACCATCTGGGAACTTGTTAGAAATGAAATTCTCATTCTTCAGACCTATTGACTCAGAAACTCTGGGGGTACACTCAACAATGTGTGTTTAAACAAGGCTTCTAGAAAAGTTTGAGAACCACTGGATTATACTGTCCTTCCATGTCCACTGGCTAATACTGTGATAAGGAATTTTGGATGCAGTTCAGCCAACATCACTTGATGCTGTGGCCATGCACCTGATTCCTTGCTGTGCCTGAAAGTACATGGGCTTTGGCCTCCCAGGGAAGCAGGCATGTGACTGCTAACCGCAGCATGGCATGTGGAGTTTTCTAGAGATGCATGAGCAGAGGTAATAGATTTTACTTTTGACGTCTGTTTTTTCTGGAGGGAGGGTATAAAGTCACACTTGAGACACAGGCTTCAGGAGGCAGGGAGAACAAGCACCATCCCCAGGTTGCAGTGGCAAGCCTGGAACCCCAGCTAGGAGCTAGAGGAGAGTCCACAGTGGTGTGCCAAGCAGGCAGAATCACCACAGCACAGGCAGCAGCGAACAGCTCAGAGAAGGACAAGACTGGTCTGAAGGGAACAGAAAAGAGTTGCTTTTCTTGTTTTCTTTTTTTCCTGGGTGTGATGGGCTGTAGGATTTGATGAGATGCTTTAGGGTCTGGAACCTAACTCTGGAGTCCAGCTGGAAAAGAAACAGAGAGCAGCAGTACTTGAGTTATTCTTGTGCTTTTTAAAAATCAAATTTACCCCCCTAGATGAGAAATGTTATCAGGCTCCAGTGAGGCAACAGCCAGGAGTTGAGGGTAACAGGAACTGCTAGAATAGTCCATTATTTAGGTGTATTTGAAGGCTCCATCACTTAGACTGTAGATAGATATAATCTGAAAATTGCCCCACCAAAGAAGTGGGCAGAGCGGATAGAAACTATCTCTCTTCAACACCAAAGTATTAAAATTAACAAAAGTCATTTTGAAAAAGGCAAGAACCAAGTGGCAGGGACACCTCTGTGATGGAGCATGAACCCAGAGACCACGAGGCAGGAACTTCTAGATAAAAGGTTGAATTTAATGTTGTCCAGAGACAGGGTCTGAGTGAGAACATGTTCAATACAAGTGCGGAGGGTCCAGGGCAATGGCTGAACAAGGTCATTGTCAGGAGGTTATTCTGTGTTTATGTGGTTAAAGGGCCAGAGACAGGATGAGATTTCTCTGTTACCCCAAATGTGGATAATAAAAATATGCAGGGAATAAAAAGGAGTTGACCTTTAAAAAAGAAAGGAAAGAAAGAGAGAGAGAGAGAAAGAAAGAAAGAAAGAAAGAAAGAAAGAAAGAAAGAAAGAGGGCGCCTGGGTGGCTCAGTTGGTTAAGCAACTGCCTTCGGCTCAGGTCATGATCCTGGAGTCCCGGGATCGAGTCCCACATCGGGCTCCCCGGTCAGCGGGGAGTCTGCTTCTCCCTCTGACCCTCCTCCCTCTCATGCTCTCTGTCTCCCATTCTCTCTGAGATAAAAAAAAAAAAAAAAAAGAAAGAAAGAAAAAAAGAAAGAGGAAAGAAGGGAAAGAAAAGAAAGAAAGAAAACACCTTGTGCTCTTGTGCTTCCTTCTCCCGTTCCCAGGCTGATCCCCTTTCTTCCTCCTGTGGCCGGGTGATGTTTTGTTTCACTCCCCTGACTTCGTGTGTCAGTGGCAGCACCCCTGCTTTACTGCTTTACTCCCTGCTCAGGCATTAACGGGGATAAACGACCTGGGGCCGAGTTCCTCACCCTGACACTCAGCTCCCTCTCTAGAGCACCATGTGCCGAGTTCAGGTGGAAACACGCAGACTCTGCCGTCCCAGTTTAGAGTTCTTTAACCATGCCTGGACAGGGGTCATGGGGTGAGGTGGCAACAAAGGGGGCCCTGAGGCACTGGAAAGTCTCAGACAGGGGTGTGGGCAGTTGGAGTGACTGTCAGTTGGCAAGGACTTGGAGCTGCTGGGGCACAAGGCAAGAAGGGGTTCTGTCAGTCACAGACAGTTGGCGCTCAGGGAACAGTGGCATTGAAGAATAAAGCACATTCATGAACTGAGTGGATTGTCAGAATACAGCCCAGGAATTATGAGGAGGGTAGGAACCTTCCCATAGTTTCAGGATGGGGAAGTGAACCAGGAAGTCCGGGAAATAGCTGTGTGGGAAGCAATGGGGAGAGCTGGAGGCCAGGCGTTCCCGCTGGGAGCCTCGGCATGTGTCTCCACGTGGGGATTCCTTTCCAGCATTGCTCAAGGAATTTGCACACTTTCCCAGATCCCAAGAAAAATCAGTAGAGACATCATGAAAATAGAGGGAAGTGTTATAATTTTTTCTGTGAGAAATGAAGTTTAACAATCAATGGAGAGATATTATTGGTTTGAAGGAATCCACTGATGTCAAGCAAAAACAAGAACAAAAACCATGGACACACAACGCTGGAAGTGAAGGTCAACATTTCTAGGAACAAGACAGAGCAGTCAGGAGAGAAGCAGTCATGGTCTAAGTAATCATTCTTGCTTATGTCTCTTTCCATGTTATACTGTGTGTCTACAGCCCTGGCTGCTGTGAACCTAAGCCATTTTTGCAAATAAAATAAATATTAAAAGTGTATAGGCATTGGGGTGCCTGGGTGGCTCAGTCGGTTGAGAGGATGACTCTTGATTTCAGCTCAGGTCAGGATTTCGGGGTTGTGAGATTGAGCCCTGTTTCAGACTTTGCGCTCAGCGGGGCATCTGCTTGAGATTCTCTCCCTCTGCCCCTCCACTCCTGTGCACTCTCTTTCTCAAATAAATAAATAAATCTTTAAAAAGTGTATAGGTGTACTTTATTCAAATGCCATGAGTGATGTTTCAAGATATAAGTTTTTGACACAAAGTAAGTTCTTAAGTTGGCCATTTCAACTTGTAAGTCTGTGTGGTACTGTTAACTTTTCTAGGAGATCCAAATATTACATTATTCAAATACTACCACATAAAGTTCACGCTTGTTTTCCAGTGTTTGAATATTTGGTATAGACTATAGTTCCCTGTAAATACTACTAAACTGAATATTCGTTTTTGTTGAACACAGCTTTTAGATATCTATAGTAAGGAGTAGAGAGTATGAAGAATGTTGGAAGTTTTTTTTTTTTAAAGATTTTACTTTTGCATCAACATGGATGGAACTGGAGGAGATTATGCTAAGTGAAATAAGTCAAGCAGGGGCCCCTGGGTGGCTCGGGCTTTAAGCATCTGACTTTGGCTCAGGTCATGATCCCAGGGTCCTGGGATTGAGTCCCACATTGGGCTCCCTGCTCAGTGGGAAACCTGCTTCTCCCTCTCCCACACCCCCTGCTTCTGTTCCCTCTCTCACTGTGTCCCTCTTACAAATGAATAAAATCTTTTAAAAAATAAAAAAAAAGAAAGAAATCAAGCAGAGAAAGTCAATTATATGGTTTCACTTATTTGTGGAACATAAGGAATAGCATGGAGGACATTAGGAGAAGGAAGGGAAAAATGAAGCGGGGGAATCGGAGGGGGAGATGAACAATGAGAGACTATGGACTCTGGGAAACAAACTGAGGGTTTTAAAGTTTTTTTTTTTTTTAAGATTTTTATTTATTTATTTGACACAGAGAGAAAGACAGCGAGAGAGGGAACACAAGCAAGGGGAGTGGGAGAGGGAGAAGCAGGCTTCCAGTGAAGCAGGAGCCTGATGTGGGACTTGATCCCAGGACCCCAGGATCATGACCTGAGCCAAAGGCAGACACTTAATGACTGAGCCACCCAGGCGCCCCCAAACTGAGGGTTTTAGAGGGGAGGGAGGTGGAGGGATGGGTTAGCCTGGTGATGGTGTTAAGGAGGACACGTATTGCATGGAGCACTGGGCGTTACACACAAACAATGAATCATGGAACACTACATCAAAAACTAATGATGTACTGTATGGTGACTAACATAATATAATAAAAAAATTATAAAAAAAGATTTTATTTATTTGAGTGAGCAAGAGAGAGAGCATGAGCAGGGGAGAGGGGCAGAGGGAGAGGGAGAAGCAGTCTCCCTGCTGAGCAAAGAGCTCCAGGACCCCAGGATCATGACCTGAGCCAAAGGCAGACACTTAACCAATCCAGGTACCCTGAATGTTGGAAATTTTTTTAAGAAACTTACAATTTTGAGATTTTGCAGGAATTCTGATTTCTCATTCTGAATCTCATATCTTTGGGGAATTTGGGAACACTAGCATTGGCTATAGTCCCTTCACAAGAGGAGCCAGAACCATGGTATGGCCAGGACAGCTTCTACAGAGGAGCACTGGGGATTTGTGGAACTGGACGGACACAGATGGGAATGAGAGATGGCCACTGAAGGTCAACCAGATGGCTTAGGTGTGAGCATAACCTGGGAACCCCACTGTCTTCAGAAAGCCAGCATAATGTGGTGGGGTGGACCACCAGTTCTGAAACAATGAAGCCCCTCTGGGATGTTCACTTGGCTGTGTGAGTGTACAGCCAGGTGTTTCACACTGAAACTTAAGAGATGGGAAACACAGGAAGAACCGGAAGGCAGATCCTATAACAGCAGCATGCAGAAATATGTTTACATCATGGCACCCACCCAAAATCAAGACAGGAAGCTCAAGACAGGGAGCTCAGGGTTCTGGCAGATTCTTCCCAGGGCTCTAAGTATTCTCTTAAGCACTTGTGACTTATATTTAACCACACACACACACACATACACACACACACACATATATATGTAAATATATGATATGTATGTGTATATATATCTCCTTTGCTCTGATGTAAAGTAACTGGACCACATCCAGCTTGTCATTTTCCAGGCCCTTAAACCTGAAGCCCACCTGCATTTGTGGTCTGGCTTAGTTCAGCACTTTATGGACTTGGTCTAATTTAGTCCTCACTTAAATTGTGTGAAGTTAGGCATTATTGTCTCCAATTTACAGCTGAAGAAGTAAGGGTTCAGTGAGTTAAAGTCACTGATCCAAAGTCACCCAGTTCCACAGTGGCAGAACTGGTAGTCGAGCCCAGACCTGCCTGCCCCTCCAAACCTTGACACCTAGCCACCATGCTCCAGCCCAGACGAAATCATCTGGTGCTTCCAGCCATTGAATCTTAGGTTTTAGAAGGTCCTTCAGGAGATCAGAGGCAACCTGTCCCTTGCCTACAGGCAAGATATTTTCATTCCCCTCTTGGAGATGATCTGTCCGAAGCATTAGCATTTTGTACGTGCTTTGCACAGAGCCAAGGCGTAAAATGTAAAAGAGAGACTAGAGCCTTGCAGTTCCTTCTGTCAAATCATGCTGCTCTTTTCTTGGCTTGCACCATTAAGAATGGACAGTTTAGCTTAAGGGATCAACATAATTTGAAAAGGTCATTGCAGACCAGACCTGTCCTTTGTTCCTGCCCTTGTTTGTCAGATCACTGCTTGGCATAACTGACCATGGTTGTGTTCCAGTCCACCATGCTGAGGATTCTTTTTCCAGCCAGATCATTTAAAATCAGGTGCATGAATTTGGCTGCTTTCCTGGTTTAAAAATGGTCTGACTCTGGTGTGTTCATCTTCCAAAGACAGACAAAGCTGCCTTCAGCATACTTGGGGCAAGATGCTTGTTTGCCAGAACAACAGCAAGGGTGTTCCTTCTGACCGGTTTGATATTGAAAAATAATCTTTTCTTACCAGTCAGGGTCTTTGACACTATCTTCACCAAGGTTTTTGGGCAGAGATCTGGTGCATTTTGCTTATGTCCTTTGTCTCCCCACTTTTGAGTGGTAAAAAGGTGCAGACATTCCCAGTGTGTCTTCTCTGTGCCAGGGCCCCCCTGAATGGCATCATGCTGGAGTGAAGCCTCCAGATTGGGGTTCCAACACATGCCTTCTCTTTATCCTCAGGTCAAGCCAGTCTCTGTGATGTAGGCCACCTGGTACTTGTATATATTCAAGGCCCATTACCGTTCAGAGGAACTGGAGTTTGTCCAGTCACATCCAATGCAGCCTTTCTTTAGGCCTCCATGTATGAGCCCAAATAAAAAGGGAGCTAATGAAAGGGACTCAAATATGAGCTGCAAAATGATTGGAGGCCTGAAAGGTATGAATTAATAAGAAAAATGAAAACAGCTAATGATAGGTTAACTGCTAAATTATGGCCACTGCTGACTTTCCCTTCCATAACAATAGTGAATTATGTTTAGTGGTGCTAACAGAGCTTTCAGTTTCCGTGAATTATCACCAGGGGAGAATTAACCTCCTTTTGTATATCTGATAGGTATGAGCTTTGGGGGGAGGAAGAGGGATAATTTAGAACTGCAGTGAAAGAAATCATAAAATTATAAATCATAGATAGAATTATAATTAAATTATAAATTTAATTATAAATTAAAAAGTATATATACTTTTTAAGAGAGTAGGATTCAAATGAGAAGAAGAAGAAGAAATTAAAGATGGGATTCTAGAGAAGCAGCTGCCAACCAGCTTTAGCAAAACCATGATCTCCATGCCAGGAGAAAACAGGGGAGCTTGGCGCCAGCCTCGAAACTGAACACCACCCCTGTGTAACAAGCAACCAGATCAAGAAGGAGGACATGACCAGCTTCCAAAAGCCACTCTTTCCCCTTCTAGTCACTGCTGGTCAAAAATAAGGCCAATCTACTTCTAGTGGCACTATCAATTTGACATATTTTTGAACAATAGAATCATACCGTATATTCTCTTTTGAGTTTGGCTTCTTTTGCTCAATATTGTTTTGAGATTCATCCATATGATACATGTAGTTATGGATTGCGTCTTCTCACTGCTCCATAGTATTCAGTGTATTCTGCTGTCTATATGGGCATCTGGATAATTCCTAGTTGGGGTTGTTGCAGATACTTCCACTGAGAAGATTCTGTCTTGACATGACTGTGGGGGCATATTTCTGTTATGTACATACCAAAGAATGGGATTTTGGGTCATAGGCACAAATATACTGCTAGGGCAGATATTGTCAAATGGTTTTCCTAAGTACTTGCACCAGTTCACACATATAAAGTTCTGATTATTCTGTGTCCTAATCAGAACTTGTATTTTCTGTCTTAATATTGGCCATTCTGGTGGCTAGTAGTGCTAATATAACAAGAGAAAGCTGAGGCACAGAGTGGTGCCCAATATTCCATATCTCACAAGTGGCAAGCTGGAGTTTGTACCCTCCAGGGTTCATGCTCCCCACATCCCCCCCCCCCCCCCCCCATTATCTTCCTTCCTCCCAGGAGATGCTTCATATCCTGTGATGACTCACATTGGTCAGCCCTGGCCAGCCACCACACTGATAACTCAGTCAGCCTCCGTGGGCCCCCACCTCAAATATTTTAACAAAATCTCAGCCATCAGCCGTTCAGTTGACAAACCAATTTAAAAATGTAATTTCTGGACTTAGAAGAGCTGTGTGCTGCCCCCAAATCTCACTTTGATCTCACATTTAAAATTCCAAATCCCATTAATGAATTTCCCAATGAGCCACAAAATCGGCTCACTTTTGGCTCATCTCTTTGTCTTTGTTGGCCAACCTCTGAGGGAAGAGGCCAATTCCATCAAAAAGCAGGAAAGGAGCAACCAGCTCACAGTGGAGCCTTCCAACAGGAAAACAGCCAGGATGGGCAACATTCTCGCATAATAGAGTCCTTTCTGCAGATGCTTGTGGAGACTGTGGGAAAATGGACCAGACATGGCAAATAGGCAAGGAGTAGTTTAAAAAAAAAAAAGCAGGATCTAAAATGTTATGACTATTGGAATTATATCTAATAAAACACACATCTGTACCTGAACATGTCTTTAAGCTAGAAGGAAAAAGCAAACAGCTAATAGTGATTGTTTTAGGTTAATAGGATAGTGCCTGGGTTTATAGTCTCTTTTGTATTTTGTGGAATTTTTTGCAAATTGCTTATATTAGTTTTGTAAGGAAAAAGATTCAAGTTTATAATATCTAGAAAGACATTTTTCCTTTCATGTTTTTGCTGCTTACCTTTGGGAAAAATAACTTAGAATTATAATCATTTGGAGCTCTGGAATCATTATGTTTAAAAATCACAGAACCATCATGTAATGATTAATGATAGTATAATACAATGAAATGAATAACAGCAGCCCATGTTCCAATGAGGAAATCAATCTATATGAATAAAACAGGACCTATCCCAGAAGTAGAATTAAGGATATTATAATCTCTGTGTATGGATAATATAGACATATCAATGGGTATGCATATGCATCTGTGTGGATGCATACATACATTACTCAAATTCACTATACACACTATATATATATGTATATTATTTATCAGTCTGTTTATGCTAATTCATATTAGTCTCCCTCTTTTTAAGATAGGTAGGTATGCTAAGGAACTGGGAAGTAAAATATGTATAATATGTGTATAATAGTAGATAGATATTAGTCAATAAAATATATATGCTAAAGTACACGTTTTGTATGCGTGTGTATTTTCATACAGGTGAGTCATACATATACAGGTCTGCATGGAAATACACAGAATAATGTCATTGGGTTGTTTGTTTGTTTGTTTTTTTTGGTGATGGTGTTAGGAATAGTTTTCCTTTATATTTGATTGTATTTACAGAATTTTTTATGATGAACATGTGTTTAAGTGAAAAAAGTCATCAGGTCTTAGGTAGCGTTTGAAACTTATAAGTCTCCTTTCTAAGGTGGGTAAAGACACTATCTGGGAAAAGTCATGTGGTGGAACAATATTGCTTTTATCCATTTTTCAAAGGAACATTGAATTGTATTGTTCAAACCACAGCTCTCTTTAAGTAGATAACATAGTAAAAGAATTCTGAATGTTATATTAGATTTTTTGCCAACAATGAGGATGTGTTCTTGGCTTTGTTCTCTTTTCAGTGTCTGTTTTATTTTCTTTTTCTTTCTTTTTTTTTTAAATTTTATTATGTTATGTTAGTCACCATAGTCATCATTAGTTTTTGATGTGGTGATCCACGATCCATTGTTTTCGTATAACACCCAGTGCTCCCATGCAGTACGTGCCCTCCCGGGCTAACCCATTCCTGCTCCACCCTCCCCTCTAAAACACTCAGTTTGTTTCTCAGAGTCCATAGTCTCTCATGATTCGTCTCCCCCTCCGAGTCCCCCCCTTCATTTTTCCCTTCCTTCTCCTAATGTCCTCCATGCTATTCCTTATGTTCCACAAATAAGTGAAACCATATGATGATTGACTTTCTCTGCTTGACTTATTTCATTTTCTATCAGATTTATGGATTATTGGTCCCCGTTTCTTTACTTGCCGTAACAGAGAAAAAATGAATCCTTTTATCCTTTAACAATTTATTATTATTATTATTTTTTAAGATTTTATTTAGTCATTTGACAGAGAGAGACACAGAGAGAGAGGGAACACAAGCAGGGGGAGTGGGAGAGGGAGAAGCAGGCTTTCCGGGGAGCAAGGAGCCTGATGCTGGGCTCGATACCAGGACCCTGGGATCATGACCTGAGCCAAAGGCAGACGCTTAACGACTGAGCCACCCAGGAGCCCCTAACGATTTCTTTTTAATGCTCATATGTTCTGTTCTACTTGGATAGATAGTGAGACATCATTCATTTTGTGCACTTATGTATTTAGTAAACAAACAAGGGAATAGAAATGTATTAGACAGCAAATAAATATTATTTCATCTTTTAAAATTTATTTGTTTAAAATGTTTTCTGATTATAAACATGTGACAAAACTATAAACATATACAAAACTAGGAAACTAGGAAAAGGACATAGAAACTTAAAGAAAATTAAAAATTATGCGTAATTGCACACTTTCGAAATAATCACTCTAAAAACAATGGTAAGTTGCCTTCTAGGTATTCAGCATTTATTACCATTATTGCCTTTAGTGGGTATTTATTGAGCTGCATGGTATGCATTGCTGTATTCTGGGGAAAAGTTTGTGAGCAGGACAGACAAGATCCTGCCCCCACATAACTTATGTCTGCCTGTGTGTTTAGGGGGGTATGCCAAAGGCAGGAGAGGGAGTGGAGAGAGCAAAACAGAAAAGCAAGCCCTCTGTCAGTTTAGTGTGAAAAATGCTGTTATGGGGGAAATGTAGTCTTTTAAAAGGTGTGCAAGTTTATACACATGCATGCCTACATATATGCACAAGTGCATGCATGTGTATATACAGTAGAAAGATTTTTAAGAAGCAAGTTGGCATTCTATATAATGTTTTCCCATCTTAATAGTCTTAAGCAGTATTCTAGGTCATCAGATATGGCTATGTCATATGATATTGTAGTATCATATTATATCATATCACATCATATCATATGCATGCTTCTTAATCTATTTAACCATTCTTTGATTATTGGATATTTATAATTTTTATAATACAAAGAATGCTGCAGTGAACATCCTTGTAGATCATGAAATTTTGTCATCTTCTCCAGTGTTTTTCCTTAAAATCCATTCCTGAAAACAGAATGACTGGCTTAGATGTGTGAAAGGAAACTTTTCCAGGCTATGGGACATACCACCAAGTTGGTTTCCCGAGGGTTGTGCCAGCCACCTACCCATTCTTTGCTCACTGGTGAAACTGTTCATGTTTGCTCCTTCTGAAACTTGTGGACCGCATCCAAGGGAACACGCCCTGTGTTGAGATCTTTATGGCAAGTGCTGTTTGGCAAGGATCTCTGTTTATTGTCTATTAGGCAAATAGAGCTCAGTTCCACATACAACATAACAATATTAGCAGCCCTGTGGACTTTGTACCTCTCTGTGCATTCAGAATAGGAAATGGGTGTTAAGTGCAGGTCAGAATAACAAAAGAGAGCCATGTCACTGGAGTTTCCTTTGATCTCATGTGTTAGGCATGAAAGGCAGACAGGACCACCACTAACCTTCTAAGAAACAATAAGCTCTTGAGACTTTGTGCGAGAATAAAAATTTTGTTATATAAACCCTGCTAAAATCCTCTCCTAGAAATTAGTATTGAGCAGTTAGGTCTGACATGTCAGATTTTTGGATTTTATAGAAATAGGAATTAGCAAACTTCCCTTGTGTTTTAGATATATCAATTTAATCAACAAAGACAAATAGCTTTTTAAAAATTAAATGAGATACTTGTTTGCTCTGGAACAGCACTTTGGCTGTGGACATGATGATGGAATGCCCATATAAGCACTCTTACCTGATTACCTTGACCCTTGAGTTCTGTAGACTCATCTGATCAGACACCCATGACTGAGACCGTGTTTAGGGATGTGAAACAATCTTAATGCTCTCGAGGTTTTCTGTCTCTGATTTAGATGAGATATAGCTCATTAAACTTTTGGGCATAATTGCTTTAATGACGGACCACAATTTATGATAACATTCTCATTTGTTCTACATTTTTATAAACCCTACCCTTTGGTTTAATGTTGTTAATGTTTTACGGCAGTCCCATCCAGGGAGGAAAAATAAGTGGAAAACACCTTGCCATTGTTTCCTGTGCTTTTGGCCAGGCAGAGGTCCCATTTAAGGAGCAGGTCCTGAAAGTGAAATGGAAATGAGTGTCCCCTCAGTGGATGAGGGCTGCACTGGGGTGGGCTTGAGGCAGCATGATTGTGTGTTGTGGTGCCCCTGCCTACTGCTTCAAGTTTGATAATTGCCATCCCCTCCTTAAGTTATCCAGTAGAAAACCACTGCCCTATGTGATCAGTACATTCCCCTGGAATTACCTCTTAATTAACTTTTCTGGTGCTTAATCATCATAAGCCTTATTTAATATCTAGGCAGTGTGGATAGTACTGGATGGGATTTCTTTTATTAGCAATAAGATAAGGTCCCTTGGAGCCCGTTAAATCAATTCTCATTAGACACTGATTCATAGGACCAAGAATTCACCAGCACTGCTGCTTTTATATTGCAGTTCAGCGTTTAGATGGGCTTTGTAGAAATACTCAAATTTAATGGACTCTGGACCCTGATTGTTTCAATATGTCCTAAATTTGTGAAACTTTATAGCAGTAGTGTGTTTTGTAATATCCATGTGTTGTATGGAAAAGAGAAAGAGAGGAACCAGGATGTTTGGAGCACAAACCAGGGCCCATCTGAGTATTCACACTCTCATCTTAAACAGCCACATAAAAACCGTACAAAAAAAAATTGTGGACAGAAATTTGAAAATACCATGTAGTGTGCATTAGAGCTGTTAAAAGTCATGCTACAGTAGGCTCGTACATTACTAGATGAGAGTATAAGTTGTTACTTGCTTTGTGGAGAGCAATGTGGCTATAACTATCAAAATTGCAATGTGTGTGGCCTGTAACCTAGGGATTTCATCATCTCTGAGAACTATCCTGCAAATATACTTCCCACATTTGAAATAGCATATTTGAGGTTATAACTGTAAAATTGTTTAAAGTATATACCACTAAGTTATTGGGAAAATAAACTATGGCATACCTGGACAATGGAATGTTATGTTGTTATCAAAAAGAATGAGGGAGGAAGCACTGTATCTATACTGACATACAAAGATCTCCAAGATATGTTAAGTAAAAAATTAGTTTCAGGACAATGGAATGATACAGTTTTATTAAAAAGGAACAAAAAATTCTTTAAAAATCCAGAGATAGAGAGAGAGACAAAGACAGAGAGGGGAGCGGGAAGGGGGGAAAATGTGGGGGAGGGAGGAGACAGTCTGTATATGTGTGAAATATCTCTGGAAGGATACATGGTAAACACACAACTTGACTGTGGGGAGGGGAATTGTGTAGCTAAAGGACAGAATTAAGGGGGAGACCTTTCATTGTAAATTTTTCTATACTGTCTAAATTTTGAACCACGTCACTGTAAAATGATTGTAAATGGAGCCTAAAAACATTCATAAGTGTCTTCATTGTTCATGTGCTATTGTTGGATGAATGTTAAGGGTTCATCAGAAGTGTATTTCCTTTTCCCTAAGTTTTAAAATAATATGATTGCACGTATGCTTGGAAGAAGTATTGTTTATGGGTTACTACTTTTCCTTCTAAGCAGGGCACTGAGAGAAATATTTACTTTTGTCCTTTAAAAATTTTTTTGTATTTGAGTATAGTTGACACACAATGTTATATTAGTTCTGGTGTACAGCACATGATTCAATAAGTTCATACACTCTGCTATGCTCGCCACATCTGTCACCATACAACATTGTTACAGTATCACTGACTATATTCCTTATGGAGAGATATTCATTTTTATATTTATTGTCCATCACTGTGTGACCCTGAATCTTTATACACATATAAGTGGACTTCATTAATGTTTTGCTGGAACTTAATTCTTCTGCTTTTATGGGGTAGTGTGTTGATAAATATTAATATTTTTATTAATTTTATAAAGTCTTGACTGGTACATCTAGAAGAGTCTCTAAGGTTTGGTTGGGCCCCATTAAAGGAGTTGCATAAGGTCTGCAGCTAGTCAGCGATGCTTGGCTGTTTTCATGGTTTTTTTTTGGTTACCTTAAGAATATATATTTGGCCTAAGAAATCACAATTATTCCCATGCATTTAACTTCATTCCAAAAGCCAGTCAAAATAATAGGAGTTTCATCAACAAGCCAGAAACAAGGGAGTAGCTTCTAGTCCTCAACCCAAAGGACACTTCAGATATTAAAGAACCCAGAATTACTAAAATTGTCCAGTCTGTTAAAGAGTTAATTAAAAGAGAGACTCAGATTAAGGGAAAATGAAATATAAAACAAATGGTGATTAATTAAACTTACAAAATTTGAGTTAGTGTTAAATAATTGTTCTTATGATTGTATAACTTTACATGACATCAAAGGTAATTATTAAGAGATGTTTATAAAAAGTTTTTTTTTAGATTTAGATTTAGATTAGATTTAGATTAGATTAATAATCTAATCTGAATAATAAGGCTATGATTCTTTTATGTGATGTGGGGAGACAAGAAGAAGAAGAAGGAAAATTACATAGGCATATCTTTGGATACTGTTTTATTCTTTATGATGATAGAGAAAATAGGATTAAATAGTTTAAAACTATGCAGGTAATTGCTTAAAAAATTTAAGGGACTACATATGACTTCTGGAAGACCAGAGAAAGAGAAGAAAGGTCAAAGGAAGCTTTGATCCCTACAGGAAAAGATATGGGAGCTGGTAGGAGGGCCAGGGGACAACAAGAAAGCACAAGATAAAATGGCACAGGAAGATCAAATGTAGTCTCCCAGTCAATGCGAATTTGTTAAAGTTATTTATTGAAAACTAAAGACCCTCAAATTTAGTAAAAAAGCAAAGTTAGTGCTATTGCTAGAGACCCATTTAAACAAAGTAATGTAGAAAGGATAAAAATAAAGCATTGAACACGGAGGAAGGCGGAATTTTAAGATGGTCCTCAAGGTCCACACCATCCGCCCCTCCCTCCGTAATTGTGTCATGTGATCTGGCACAGCTGACTGTAAGGAAAGGGAGTTATCTAGATGGACTTGACCTAGTCCCATGAGCCCTTTAAAAGCAGAGCTTCTTCTTGGGATGGTAGCAGAAGGGAAAGTCAGAGAGATTACAAATGTGACACAAGGGAGGTTCCCCATCACTGGAATGGCCCAGCCACATGGCAAGGCCCTGAAAGCAGCCTCTAGGAGGGAAGTCACAGCTCGAAGACAACAGGGACCTCAGTCCTTCAACTTAAGGAAATAAATCTGCCAACAACCTGAGGGAGCTTGGGGAAGGATCTTCTGCTGGTCAGTTGCATACCCCCAGATGAGATGCAAGCTAACAATACCCTGATTTCAGCCTTATGAAACCTTGAGCAGAGGCTCCAGCTAAAACACAGGGGACCCTGAGCAGAAGCCCCAACCCATGGAAATGGAGAGATACTACATTTAGCAGCAAAGTGGTATGGCCACCGGGTTTGTGGTGATTTGTTATACAGCAATAGAACACACACACACACACACACACATACACGCACGTACTGTCTAGACAAGAAAGCTGGTGTACTGCTGTTAATGTCAGACAAGTTAGAATTCACAGCAAGAAGCATTAAATGGGACCAAGTAGACTTTTTTTTTTAAGATTTTATTTATTATTTATTTGAGAGAGAGAATGAGAGAGAGAGAGAGAGCACATGAGAGGGGGGAGGGCCAGAGGGAGAAGGAGACTCCCCGCCGAGCAGGGAGCCTGATGCGGGACTCGATCCCGGGACTCCAGGATCATGACCTGAGCTGAAGGCAGTCGCTCAACCAACTGAGCCACCCAGGCGCCCCCAAGTAGACTTTTTAATTAAGGTTTTTAAGTAAGGTTAGTTTGGTGTGAATTGATCTGGCATTGCAGCTCGGTCACTTACTGCGGGGACTTTGGACATAACATACTCCGTATTTAGGAACCTCAGTGTCTGTTTCTGTGTCACTGCAGTAGTATCATGTACCTCACTCAGGTGGTGTGAGAACTAAAAGAGATGTAATATCTAACAACAACAACAACAACAACAAAAACCCTTAGCTATCTATAATGCTGTGCAATTTAATTAGTGATTTCTAACTTCTCAGAATCAGCTTTTTTCCAAGAGCCCATCAGCCACCTGTTTCATTTAACTGTCTTTCTAGACTTTTATCAGGCACTGATTTTAGACTTTATATTTAAACAAAATCTACCTTCCTCTTTTCTCTCATTTAGAAAGTGGAATACCACTGATCTGACTCAGAACTCTTAGTGTCTGTCCTTAGAGACTATTGACAGTGATTCCAGATCACATTTGCAACTTTTGGGGGGGGCTCTGGATATGACTTGTCTCAGGCAGGCACCTGGAAGTCAATATAAGGCACCTGTGTCCTTTTTTTTAACTCATTTTACCTCTTGTCTCGAATTCCAGTTTCTTATTTTAACTGGAAAACAGTTTCTTCAATGGAGAAGATGAAAGAAAAAAAGATGTTGAAGCACTCTGATTTTCCCACTCGCATCCGTCAAACAGCATTATACCATCTGCCCCAAGCAATATTGCTTTTTGTTTCTTATTCCCATTGCCCTGTACCATAATTTTAGATACCACTTATTTTGAATGTCTTAGCTTATTCTGAGTGTTTCTGTAAATATTCTTGTATATCTCTGCCCCCTTTGAAAATATATTTTAAAGTATATTCTTCTCAGAAATATGAGTTCTTCCATGTTTAGTTAGTGCTTTTGAAAATATGACCTCATTAGAACATGGTGGCACTTTGCATGTGGCCAATATTCCATGTTTGTTGGTTTGTATGAATGAATGAATCCATCAATCAATCAGAGAATTTCCCATATAGCCACACTGGTAATTACTTAAGATTTCTTCCTCTTTCTTTTTTCAAGGTCATTCACAATTATATTATCAGTTTTCTTTTATAAATATTCTGTTCCTTTTTGAGTTGTATTCCATCATGGGCTTCATCTTTTTCACATGTTTTAGAAAAATATACTTTCCGGAGGTTCTTTTCTGCATTTGATTATGCCTAGCTTTTCATTTCTTCACTGTAATGAATTCCAAGATGCTATGGTCCCTTTCTCTCAAGGTGTCTGTCTCTTTAGCATCACAGTGACTTTTTCATTTTTGGTATCTAGCTTCAGCTGGGATAGCTGGGATGACTGAGTGTCTCTTTGCTTTGGTCTTTCATCCTGAGCTCCTTTGCTACGTGGTAGTCTCAGGATTTCAAGAAGAGCGTAATAAGTGGAAGCCTCAAGGACTCTTGCTGTAAAGGATCAGGGTTAAACTAATAGACTCCAACTCTTGATGAGAGATTCTACCAAGAACTGGTGGTCAGATTTAATCTACCATATAGACTATTTGTTACCCAGCTCCACTTACTTTCCCAATAGTTGTTGAGTGTATTAGGCTTACATGACACATAAATAAAAAATAAGTAAAAGTAGCAGAATCATTAAAATCTTGGAACCCTGTGTGATTTCTGATCATACCTCTTTGTTTTCAGGCTTAGTGCTCTTTAGCAGAAACCCTCCTTCGGGAGGTGCTTTGGCTCCAAGACACTGGTTAAGAGTGACCAACTCAGTTAATGTATCTTGGAAACACTGACCAAGGAGGAGTAGCCATCTTGGTCCCTTCTTTTCAGGAGATTCAACAACAAAGTAGCTTTGTCACAGATAGGCACATTTAATCTGCCAGTGATTTAGTTTCAGGTCACTGATCTAAAGCTGCTTTGTGTGCTGACTTTCAAAATATGATGTGATGTGAACATAAAACTCAAGGCCTCTGGTCTTAGCTCCATGGATGACAAAAAACAGGGGTCCTTAGTCCTGGTGACTGGAGTCACCTAAAGAGCTTTTAAAAACTACACTGTCCAAAGTGTGTCATGTAATTGGTTGGACAAAGAGAAGGAGGTTGATGGAATTGAGATGAGGATATATTTTTAAAACTCCCAGATGGTTCTAAATGTGCATTCAGAATAGAGAAACACGGCTTTAGAACAGGGGTTACCTTTTTCTGTAAAAGGCCAGAGAGTGAATATTTTAGGTTTTGCAGGCCAGAAGGTCTCTGTTGCAACGACTCAGCTCTGCCTCTGCAGCACAAAAGCAGCCACAATCAATACCGTAAAGAATGAGCATGTGTAAGTTTCTATAAACTTCATTTATAGACATTCAAATTATGATTTCATGTAATTTTCACATGAAATGAAATATTCTTTGGGTTTGTTATTTTTTAATTTTTATTTAATAAATTAATTAACATCTAATGTATTATTAGTTTCAGAGGTAGTGTTCAGTGATTCATGAGTCTTATATAACACCCAGTGCTCATTATATTACGTGCCCTCCTTAATGCCCATCACCCAGTTACCCCATCCCCCAACCCCCTCCCCTCCAGCAACTCTCAGTGTGTTCCTATGATTAAGAGTCTCTTATGGTTTGTCTCCCTCTCTGATTTCATCTTGTTTTATTTTTCCCTCTCTTCACCAATGATCCTCTGTTTTGTTTCTTATATTCCACATATGAGTGAGATCATATGATAATTGTCCCTCTGATTGACTTATTTCGCTTAGCATAATACCCTCTAGTCCCACCCACATCATTGCAAATAGCAAGATTTCAATTTTTTGATGGCTGCATAATATTCATTGTGTGTGTGTGTGTATATATATATATATATATATATACCACATCTTCTTTATCCATTTATCTGTCGATGGACATCTGGGCTCTTTCCATAGTTTGGCTATTGTGGACATTGCTGCTATGAATATTAGGGTGTATATGCCTCTTCAAATCACTATATTTGTATCCTTTGGGATAATACCTAGTAGTGCAATTGCTGGGTCGTAGGGGAGCTCTATTTTCAACTTTTTGAGGAACCTCCATTCTGTTTTCCAGAGTGGCTGCACCAGCTTGCATTCCCACCAACAGTGTAGGAGGGTTCCCCTTTCTCCGCATCCCTGCCAACATCTTTCGTTTCCTGACTTGTTGATTTTAGCCATTCTGACTGGTATGAGGTGGTATCTTATTGCGGTTTTGATTTGTATTTCCCTGATGCCAAGTGATATTGAGCACTTTTTCATGTGTCTGTTGGCCATTTGGATGTCTTCTTTGGAAAAATGTCTGTTCATGTCTTCTGACTTCGGGGTTTTTTCAACCATTAAAATATGTGAAAACCATTCTTACCTTATGGTGGACCTGAGCAAACCAGGTGGTGTACCTGATTTGGTCCATGGGCCATAGTTCACTGACCCCAGCTCTAGGCCACCTCTGCCAAAAGATCTCTCCCTCCATTGAAACACTTCTCATAGTCTGGGAAGAGGGTTTCCTCATTTTCTTTTTTTAAATCATCACTTTTAGTCACTATGGTGTTTATCTTTTTAAGCTTTTTATACCAACTCTATTGTGGAATAATTTACATGCCATAAATTAACCTATTTTAAGTGTGAAATTCAATGATTTCTAGTAAATTTATAGATTTGTGTGCAATCATTATTACAGCCCATTTTAGAATATTTTCATTACCTTCCCAGAGATCCCCTGTGACCATTTGCATTCAGTCTCTTTTCCCACCCCAGCCTCAGGCAACCACTAATCTGCTTATCTTCCTAGATTTGCCTTTTCTGGGCATATCACATGGCATTTCATATACATAGAATCATACAACATACCATCTCTTGCGCTTGGCTTCTTTCATTTAACATACTATTTGTGAGTTATTCTATGCTGTAGTGTGCAGGAGTAGCTTATTCCCTTTTATTGCTACATAGTATTCTATTATATGGAACTACCACATTTTGTTTGTCCATTCAATAAATAGATTGTTTCTATTCTTTAGCTTAATATGGATAATGTTGCTGTGAGGAGATTCCTCTTCATTCCACCTTTGTTGAGAGTTTTGTCCTGAAAGAATGTTGGATTTTGTGGAATCCTTTTTCTGCATCTATTAAAATGATCATGCATTTTTTTTTGTCCTTTTCCCACTAATATGGTATATAACATGAGTTGATTGTCAAATGTTACAAACTTAGCCATGGTGTATAATCCTTTTTATATGGTCCTGGATCTGGTTTGTAATATTTGTTAAGGATCCTTGTGTGTGTATTCCTAGGGATATTTCTCAATAATTTTCTTTAATTATGATATCTTTGTGTAGCTTTGGTATTTGGCATTTGGTATTGACCTTGTAGAATGAGCTGGAAAGTGTTCTTTCCTCCCCTGTTTTCTGAATGCAGTTGTGAAAGATTGGTAGCAATGAATTTTCTCACTGTTTATCGGGCAATGTCTTTATTTTGCCTTCATTTTTTGAAGGATAGTTTTGCTGGATATTGATTTCTTGGTTGATAGGAATATGGGAATAGCTAGGGTCCTTTCCAGTCTCTGCTGAGTGTGTGTGCAGCCTCGTGCTTGTGCACAGACTTCCAGAGCCCTAGGGATATATGGAAGTTGATTATTATCTACTGTGGCTTCCTCATGTGTCAGGTCTTCTTAGTAAATTTCCAGTTTGTCTGCTGCTCTGTTGTTTGGCCCAGATAAGATCACAACTTTTGTCTTTCTCTATTCTTCTGTCTCTGGGATTGTTGCTGTTTATAATGCCTTAGGACATGAGGTTTTGCTGTGCTCTGCTCCAAATCAGATTAGCTTCCTTTGGCAGCAAAACCACAGGTTTTCGTGGCTTGCTTCACCTTCGTAGGACTAACACCTGGCGAGTGGGGACAGGTGTGTGTGTGTGTGTGTTGGCGGGGGGGGGGGGGTTCTACCCCAAGCTAAGGAGTACAGACTCCCGCTGTTCTTACCTAAGGCTCAATAGTGTTATTTGAATAAATGCTTCTCAATTTGCTGTGTGCCTTTGGACCACTTCCAGAGTCCTGAAACAGTTGTTTTTAACATTTACTTTTTTTTATATTTATTCGACAGAGAGATAGAGAGAGAACACAAGTAGGCAGAGCGGCAGGCAGAGGGAGAGGGAGAAGCAGGCTCCCCACGGAGCAGGGAGCCTGACATGGGGCTGGATCCCAGGACCCTGGGATCATGACCTAAGCTGAAGGCAGACGCTTAACCAACTGAGCCACCCAGGCACCCCACATTTTCTTTTTTTGCTTTGGAGTTTTATCATTGCTTTTTGGGGAACAGGGTTTTTTTTTTTTTTTTTTTTTTGACTCTTATCATTGGGGATTTGCCAAGCTACCTACACTGCCATTCCAGATGTCCTGTACTACAGTGTTTTTTTTTTTTAATTTGAATATAAAGCTTCCATCTTTTTATTCTTTTTTTTCTCTCTTTTTTTTTATTCTTATGTTAATCCCCATACATTACATCATTAGTTTTAGATGAAGTGTTCCATGATTCATTGTGCATAACACCCAGTGCTCCATGCAGAATGTGCCCTCCTCAATACCCACCACCAGGCTAACCCATCCTCCCACCCCCCTCCCCTCTAGAACCCTCAGTTTGTTTCTCAGAGTCCATAGTCTCTCATGGATCATCTACCCCTCCGATTTCCCCTGCTTCATTCTTCCCCTTCCGCTACCTTCTTCTTCTTCTTCTTTTTTTCTTAACATATATTGCATTATTTGTTTCAGAGGTACAGATCTGAGATTCAACAGTCTTGCACAATTCACAGCACTTACCAGAGCACATACCCTCCCCAGTGTCTATCACCCAGTCACCCCATCCCTCCCACCCCACTCTACAGTGTTTTTAACTTACTGATCAATGTTCCCTTTCTTAGGCAGCTTATGGAAAATCTATTTTTCTTTTGTTACTATCAATAAAACCTATAACAGGTTTATTGGCTCAAGAAAACTTACTGGATTTTATTTATGGTCTTCAAATGTGCTACCAAAACAGCAAGAGGATTTGTGTGGAAGAATGAAGTGTTAATATGAAACAATGAAGTGTTATTAAACATATATATATTATAGATTGAGCAAGTGATAACGGAGTTAAATAGATTCGTGTATAAAATAGTTTTCTCTCTGTGTGGCTGTCTAGCTGGCAGTGTCTAGCACATCTGTGGTTGGTGTTCCCTGTCACTCACGGAGTTCTTGTTTGGGAGGGCCCTGAGTGAGCCAGGGAATGAAGAGCCATGAAAAGCAGTTCAGCCTTATTCTCCATGTCCACCAAAGTGCGCAGGTTGAATTGAGTACTCTTTTTTTTTTTTTTTTTTTTTTTTAATATTTTATTTATTTATTTGAGAGAGCGAGAATGAGAGAGAGTACATGAGAGGGGGGAGGGTCAGAGAGAGAAGCAGGCTCCTCGCCGAGCAGGGAGCCCGATGCGGGACTCGATCCCGGGACTCCAGGATCATGACCTGAGCCGAAGGCAGTCGCTTAACCAACTGAGCCACCCAGGCGCCCCTGAATTGAGTACTCTTGATATCAGGTACAAAGAGGGTAGGAAGAAAGACTTTTGGGTATAGTGGACAAAGCAGGAAGTGGTGTCAGCTGCCTATGGCTCCAGGTTCCGGTTCCCAGACCCGAGGCAGGCTCTTCTCTCGGTCCCAGCATTATCCCTGGGGATGCGCAGGACCAGCAGTAGCTGTGACCATGACTTGCTGCTCTCATCTCCATCACTGGACCAGGGGACATCAGAGAGTCAGTGGGTGTGGGTCTGGGAAGTAAGTGAGAAGTGGAACCTGCTAGTCCCACCTCATGACCATGGTTTAGTCTGTTTTATGGTGTCTCCTCCCGCCCCCACTCTTTCCCACACTTCCCCTATCATCCTCCGAAAAGGCCATCACTTCAAAGTGGGAATCAATTCTCACTGAGCGTTTATTCCTGATACCCTCTTGTAAGAAGCACAAGCCCAGCTAATGAAGTGGTTATTTAATTTTACATAGGGAGGCGAACTTTAGTAATAACATGCAGGAAACTGTTTTTGCTGATGATTATGCAATTCTTCTATTTCTTATTTCCCTAATCATGACATTTGTAGTCCATAAACAGGTTGGCTTGCTTTCCCTTCCTCAGCCAGCAAACAGAACTTTAAGAAACCCATACAGCTTGGCGGAGGAGCAATATTATATAAAGACAACGCTGGACCCACAATGAAACTAGTATGACTAGCTTATATATCCGTGTAATGCTATTGGCACCACATACATTTGTTGGGTATTTCTTTTGTCTGAGTTCCAGCTGCAAAGAATCGAGTATTTTGGGGCACGATGTGATGGTTTAGCCATAACAGGTTGCTAATTGGGGAATCAAGACAGAGGCAGATGTTGCCTTAAATGTGAGCTTACATAAGCCACATCAGTCAGGGCTGGTTTTAAGCAATCACATTTCTTAGGAAACTAGTTGTACACTGGATCTTCCTTCTGAAAATCAGTGCCTTCCCCCTCATGAGGGGGACGCTGTGCAGGCAGGAACCTCACGGTGAGGAGAAATGTCACTTTGATTGTTGCTGGGCTTTTAATGTCCTGCTAAATGGAACAGTACTTTGCAATCTCTCAACCCCAGCAGTTTCCTCTTCTCATTCAAATCTAAGCATGCAAACGTTTCCCTAACTACGGTTTGGATCCAAAATGTTTATCTGGCAGACCTGTGCAAGTTGAATTCTGGAAGGAAATCTAGCTTTAAAAAAAAACATCTTAGGACATTGTGTCCAGGGTTGAAATCAAGGACCATGTTTCCCACACACGTTTTCCAGGTAGTTTTCCTTGAAGTTTTTGGTTTGTTTGTTTTTGCTGAAGATTGGAGTTTATAGGTGGAGGGAGAATGGTAGCAGGAGACCCAGAGAGCAAAGGGACACACACACATTTTCCTGGTGATATTTACTTTATTTGTTGACACCTCTATTTTACTTCAGAAAGGACTTGAAGTGGCTTCCTGACATTACCACATTCAACTGGAGGAACTAGGCAAGGCGGAAATAGGGGTGGAGAAACAAGAAGAGATGAACCAAAGTTACTCTAGAGCAAATCACTAGGGATCCCTACCACTGGAGGACCATTTTCCTCTGTGTTCTGGAGTCTCAACAGGAAAGGAAAGTGTTGTCTGCGTGGTGGAGACCCAAGGGGTAGGCACCGGCTTTGCAGGACCAGGTCAGCCACAACACCGTTATTTCCTGGCCCCAGCCTCTGGAAGATTCCCGATTTGCATTTTGAATGAACCCCTCTATTTCTAGTTGAGGTGCCTAATGTCAGAGGGCCACATAACTGCATCTTTTCCTCCTATTCCATCATGTCTGGTTCGGAATTCGCTCCCTCTGCAAGGCACATTTTCCTATTCTGCTGTGAGGTAGCCCCTCTTCGTTATGGCAGTCAGCCACATCCTGCAGTAGGACCATTAGGTCAGCATGTGGGGAATTAAAAGGAATTAAAGGCAGATATTTCAGGTAGGACCAATGGCATAAGGATATTAAGTAGCTGGTTACATAGATGGAGCATCAGGGTTAAAATTAATCACTATGTGATTCTGTTTCACAGAGTGAATGGACTTTATTGAAGGATCTCCCGAGGCCAGTTATGAGCCAAGTAGCATAGTGTACCGATATAGACACATATAACCTCCTAATTCATCCGGGTGCAAATTGCAGACCCACCATTTTTTAGCTCTATGACCTTAAGTAAGTAACTTAATTTCTCAGAGCCTCAGTTGGCCCATCTGTAAGATGACTGTAATAAAGCAACCTATCCCAGGGTGTTATGAGGGTCAGGTAGGATTATGCACATGAAAAACTTAGGTATTGGGGAGTGCCTGGGTTGTTCAGTCATTAAGCGTCTGCCTTCGGCTCAGGTCATGGTCCCAGGGTCCTGGGTTCGAGCCCCGCATTGGGCTCCCTGCTCCGCGGGAAGCCTGCTTCTCCCTCTCCCACTCCCCCTGCTTGTGTTCCCTCTCTCACTGTGTCTCTGTCAAGTAAATAAATAAAATCGTAAAAAAAAAAAACAAAAAAAAAACTTAGGTATTGGGTCACCTGGGTGGCTTAGTTGGTTAAGTGTCTGACTTTTGATTTCAGCTCAGGTCATGATCTCAGGGTCGTGGGATCGAGCCCCACATTGGGCTCCCCACTCAGTGGGAAGTCTGCTTGGGATTCTCTCCCTCTCCCTCTGCCCCTCTCCCCACTTGCATGTGCTCCCTCTCTTTCTCTCTAAAATAAATAAATAAATCTTTTAAAAAATTAGGTATCACCTGACATGTGATAATGCCTCATAAATGTCAGTGGTTATTGTGTCTAAACTCCTGAACCTATTGTTATGACTTTGTAACTTTACATTTTCATTGTTTAAGGGACTGACTGACAATTAGAAGGAATAAAATTGCCTGCCAGTCTGCTGGAAAACAATTTAGAGATGGGGAGGAACCCAGAAACACTAATGGCTATATGTTCTCTGAATTAGAGCTTTCTCCCTTGTTCAGCAAAGGGACAGAAATGGAGCATCTGCAAAATTCACTCTAATGTAGGGGTTCTCTGTGGGTGGAAGGGAGCTCTTTGCCTGTCCAAAGATACACAGCCCATCTAGGAGGGCCTCAACTGCCCTGCAAAAGGAGGGGTTCAAGGACTCTGGTGCAGTTACCTCTGCAGAAGACATTGCTTCCTCCACCTAGGATGTCCCAGAGTTGGGACAAGGGGCCAAAGGCACCCCGAAGTCTTAGGGAATCATGCCTCACGTTTTCAGGCCCTAAGTTGCTGACTGTGGCCATGACTTGGAATCACTGTGTAGGAAGATGGAAGAGTCTCCGCAAGCCCATATCTGGCCAAGACACTCAGAAAAATGCCAAAAATCACTTGACTTGGAAACTATTTCCGTGTCAGAGTGGTAGAATTATGGATGATTGATTTTTTTCAGCTTAGTTTTATATTATAAAGTTATCATGCCTCAGTGTCATGAGAGAACATATGCATAAGACAGACAAAGCAAAAGTAAATTAATACAGTTAGTGCATATAATCGGATAAGGTCATGCATGAGAGGGCCTGAGATCTAGATGTCATTGAAACGTCAAGAGGGAAAGCACACACTTTGTGTTAAGAAAAAGCCTGGATTTGAATCCAGCTTCAGCACATTTCAGAGTGACTAGTGCCAGGTCATGTCGTGTCTCAGAACATCAGTCTCGTAATGGGCACCATTGAACTGACTTAGCTGATCACACCAAATGAAATGCTGTGTGTGAACTGTCTGCCAGAACCAGTTTCCATCCCTCCTCCCCAGCCAGGTGAGGGTGGGGGATGTTTGATGGTGTGAGGAGTGAGCTGTGAACAATTGGTCAAGATAAGTGATAGAGCGTTAAAAGGGGGGATAACTTCCACTGAGTTTCCCCTTAAGCTTATCTGGTTTCTTTCTATCCATCAGTCCATGTTTCACCTTACTTATTCAGATGCGCACACATTCCTCCATTCACCTGCCTATCCAGCTCTTTCTATAGAGCATCCTGCAACCTGCAAGGTGCTACTGATGCCAAGATGAACCAAACAGGCAGGGCAGAGAGGGCACCTTCATGCTTACACACTGGTGTTTAAATATAAAAACATGAACACTTTAAACACATAAAGCTTATTTGTAGAATCATAGACACCAGGAAGAGTTTGATGTTCTGCATGTATTCAAAATTGACATTTATACATACATGTGAACATGTGTATATTTATGTTTCTACTGATCACTTACCTGTATTAAAAGTAAAAGCAATGTTTTCCCCATGGGATCTCATTTGCTCATTGTTGTTTACTGCTTATTTTACCAAAAAATCTGCATATTTATACTATGTACTGGAAATCTACATCTTCAGAGATCTGTTATTTTAGGTTTATGTTTAGGAGCTGCTCTTAATTGTAAAGATCGGTATTAAACTAGTTGACTCTCTTCCATTTCCTGTATCCTGTCCGTATATGGTGCTGGGAAGTCTCCTTGCTTTAGATATCTTCTTCAGCTGCGCATTTAAATTCCTGCCGTGTGTCGGTACCTGACATTTCACCCAATTTCACCATTTCACCTGGTGTGTTCAAAATGGCAAAATATTTGTTTTCATCCTCCTATCCTTCTCCTTTCCCTGATTAATTTTTAGCTTTTAATTACTATTATGAGCAACTTGGGTTCTATTCTGGTTGTTTTACTTGAGAAGAAAACTTAAAAAAATGTTTACAAAGTATTTGAAGCAGTATGAAGGGTTTTTGAATGGCATATATGATAACATAGCAGGTAAGAAATTGCTGGCATGAATTCCCAGGGAAGAGGCAGTAGGATATTAAGCAGTGGACTGTCCAAAAAAGAGGCTACAGCGTGGCCCCTCCCAGCTGTGGTATTCTGGTCTGAATGGGAGGAGAAAGAACTCCTCTCTTCTCTTAGAGCCTTTTCTGTTAGTTATTGAGTTGTTCTAGATAAATACTGGACGTCTGTTCAAGGTCTGTGGTTCCATCGGGTGCAGGTTGTTTTTTGCTCGTGGCGGAGTGCTATTTAGATGTTGAACTAAGGACAAGATCACTGAGACCTGAGTGTGATGTTGTTCATGAAATCCTTACTTCAGGGTCAGGCTGCAAGGAAAACCTCATCCAGAAGAGCTCTGGCCTTCCAGAAAATTGTCATGAACCCGATCCAAGCTTGGATTTACATACTGTTTTGGAGTACACTGTAGTCTGCCGCAGAATTTCAACATAGTTTTTATGGAAGGTGACAATTTTTTTTATAGTTCCTGTAAGTTTTTATTTTTATTTTTTTATAGTTCCTGTAAGTTTTTTTTATTATGTTATGTTAATCACCATACATTACATCATTAGTTTTTGATGTAGTGTTCCATGATTCATTGCATATAACACCCAGTGCTCCATTCAGTATGTGCCCTCTTTAATACCCATCACCAGGCTAACCCATCCCCCCACCCCCCTCCCCTCTAGAACCCTCAGTTTGTTTCTCAGAGTCCATAGTCTCTCATGGTTCCTCTCCCCCTCCGATCTCCCCCCCTTCATTTTTCCCTTCTTGCTATCTTCTTCTTCTTCTTTTTTTTAACATATAATGTATTATTTGTTTCAGAGGCACAGGTCTGTGATTCAACAGTCTTACACAATTCACAATGCTCACCATAGCACATACCCTCCCCAATGTCTATCACCCAGCCACCCCATCTCTCCCACCCCCCACCACTCCAGCAACCCTCAGTTTGTTTCCTGAGATTAAGAATTCCTCATATCAGTGAGGTCATATGATACATGTCTTTCTCTGATTGACTTATTTTGCTCAGCATAATACCCTCCAGTTCCATCCATGGCGTTGCAAATGGCAAGATTTCATTCCTTTTGATGGTTGCATAATATTCCATTGTATATATATACCACATCTTCTTTATCCATTCATCTGAGGTGACAATTTTTTAAAAAGATTTTATTTATTTATTTGAGAGAGAGAAAGAGAGAGAGCATGAGTGGGGGGAGGGGCAGAGGGAGAAGCAGACTCCCTGCTGAGCAGGGAGCCAGACATGGGGCTCAATCCCAGGACCCTGGGATCATGACCTGAGCTGAAGGCAGACGCTTAACCAACTGAGCCACCCAGGCGCCCTGGAAGATGACAATTTTTTAAAAAGCTTAAAACTTTTCTCATCATTTTCATTTACTATGCACACATCTGATCATTACAACTGCTTGGAGAATCATGCCAAGCATAAATCTTGGGTCATTTGGATACATTTTCTAGTTTTGAGAGGGAAAAGGACAGGTGTATTTGCTAAATGGGTAATAAAAAGTCAGCTTACAAATCCACAGTGTTTTAATGCATATCTCTTCAAATACTTTAAATTCATAATAAAATTCATATTTGCAACTGAGTCTCAGGTGCAAGGTAACAATCTGGTATTTTATGTATAAGTAGACATTTAGCAGAAATTATTATTTAGAATTTTTTTCCTGTCTTCCCATAAATCCCCCAAGTGGACACGTTACATATTAAATTTTGTTTTATTGAATTTATTAGTATTTTGACCCAATTGGAGTCAGGCTTCTTTATGTACATATTTGTGGACCCCAGAAGCCGCTGGATGAGCTTATTTGGATGATATCTCACACCTTCCTTAACACCACTTTCTGAATGCCACATAGCTGTGAATTGTATGAAAAGAAGTAAAAGCATTTTGTAGAACTAAATGTGATTTTTCGCAATTTAGACTTTGTATTCTTCCCATTTGGAGCTACTTAAGATTTGCTATTGTCCCTCCATCTCCCTAACCCCAAATCAGTGCAGCTTTGTTTTTACTTAATTATAGCAATTAAGAATATTTTTAAAATCTCAACTCTTTACTTTTCCTAGTAGATATTTGTATCAGTCAGGGTCACGCAGAGAGCCAGAACCAGTAGGGGAAATGTGTGAACACTTATTGTAAGGAACTAGCTTATGTGATTGTGAGAGCTGGCTGGGCAAGTCCCTAGTTCAGGGCCAGCCTTCAGGAAGGGTGGGCTAGCACTCAAGTAGGAGCTGAGCTGCTGCCCACAGGTGAAATTTCTTCTTTCTCAGGGAAGCCTCGGTTCTGCCCTTAAGGCCTCTCAACTGATTGATCAAGCCTACTCAGATCATCTAAAATAATCTCCCTTACTTAAAGTTGACTGATTATGGACTTTAATCACATCTACTGATACCATCACAGTACTACCTAGATTAATGTTTGAATCACTATAGACTATAACTTAGCCAAGTTGATACATAAAAAGGAGCATCACAATATTTAAATGCAAAACACTTCAAATTCAGCAAAACTAATATAGATTTATGCATAATTGTATTTGTTTGATATCAGCTGAAACTAATTATTGCCTTGGTGTTGCAATGAAATGCACACTTCGAAAATAAATGTTCAAGTCCCTCCCGTCTAGGCAGAGGGGAAGGGCATTAGAGAGGTGATGTAGGCAGTTGTCTCTGAGATTCTCTGCCCTGACCGCAAGGCAGGCAGGTGGTTGGGTAGTTCCAGGATTTCAAGGAAGGTGCACCTCAGGGCATTCTGTCTTCTCTCTAGTTCCTCAGAACTCACTTTTCTGAAGGGCTGAGTTAAGAGGGCTTTCTTTGGCTGTTCAGAGTGTGTCTGTTGCTGAATGAGTACTCCAAACAGCCAGGCTTAAACCCAGAAGCTTGGAAGCCAGGAGAGGGCATCCCAGATTTTACCAACTATACCTATGATGTTGAAGAAGTGGCTCCCCAACAATTGCCAGAACGGGGCGGTGACAGATACTGGGCATTTGAAACGCTGAATGACTACTGGGTTTGTTTGCTTCTGCTCTACTTCTAAGAATAAAAGCTTCTTAAAGGCACAGACTATATATCCTCAGAGCATGTCATGTAAATAGCATATGTGCCAGTTTGGGTCCCAGCAGGAAACAGTGTACTCAAATTAGGATAATTTGAGGAAAGGGTCACAAAAAGGCCTATTTATAAAGCTCTAGGGAAATCCTAAATGATAATATGGTATATAGCCATTATCATCTCCAGTCTGGAATTAGGGGAGGGAGAGGCTACTGGAAGTCTGAAGACAAAGTCTGAGCTGGAGGTGCTGTGACCTCTGGGTAAGGGATGAAGCCAGTCCTCTGGAGAGTGAGCTGGGGGAAGGAAATACCCTGACCCTGAAAATAGACCACACTCTCTCCCTCTGGCCACCTTCCCCGGACTCCCCATTGGCTGAACCCACCAATAATCAGAGGGCCACGGAGTCTGCTGATGTGGTCCCTTCGAGTCAGTCACCTGGGGGGCACAGTGGAGAGTGGATCAGAAGGGCAAATGGAAGATCGTAAAGCCCTCCACCAGTGCTCTAGACAGCTCCAGGTATGTGAACTTGAACAAGCTGGGTAATTTCTCTGAGCCTTCCGTTTTCTCATTTTAAAATGGGGTAATCATAGTTACCTGGCTAAGTTAGTTTAGGGACAGACAGTATATGTAGATTACCTTTAACAATAGGTGCCATTTAATATAAAGCTGCTCTTGTTATTATATTTGCTACCACCATTGCTGTTTCAACTAACTCTTAACATAGACCTGAGGTTCACATGCCAGAAGGGAAAGATGTAGATATTTAAGAAGCATTTTAAACTGTTTTAGAATAACCACAGCATCTTACATTTATGTATACTTTAACCTAAATTCTGATGATGGCTAAAACAAAACTCCCATCTCCTCTAGAGGCTCCTTATTACCATACATTTTCACTTTTCCCTACCTACTCGCCAGGGATAAGAAAGAAAATTAGTAAACTTCCCTACTTTGAATTCCATTCCCCTACCTACCTCATGATGGGTAATTTAAAGACAGGGAAAAAGGCCAAAAGATTTGGGATCAACAGAGAGAAACTGAGATTAACACACATTGCCTGACTTCACCGTACTGCAATTTGATGTGATTCTGTAAAAACCGTGAGTACAGGGAGGTGAAAACTGTGAGTGTAGGCATTGAGATATAATAAATGTGCCCACCTCTGTCATTTGCCTTCTCTAAAGTATTTCTGATTACAAAGGAGGATTTATAGATATAATAATATAGATAATAGTATATGTATAGTAGTATAGATTACTATGCTTTATTTGTAAGTTAGATCATAAGTCAAATAGAAAGCCAAATGGAAACATCTTAAAATTTCATCTTGGAAATGAAAAAAGGGAATCTGTTGTCTTTGCAAAAAAAGAAATCTGCACCTTCTGGGTCCTGGGACACTAGGAATAGCATCTGATTTTGAAAGAAATTCTTATGCATTTCTTAGGGCAGACGCTTGGTGCTGTCTACATGGATGAGACTCCTGGCTGTGAATAAAACCAGGTCAGAGGTTTTGCTACAGTTTATCATATTATACCTATGAATAATTCATGAGCCATCTGTTGACCATAAAGCCAGTTAAGGAATTCTAATAAATGCATGATTTCCATTTCCTGGGGTAAAGCAGCATTGGCATTTACAACCTTCCTGAGCAATAAAATGCCAGTAAAAATTTAACTGACAGTTATGGGTCTTTGCTATTTCTAAGCATTAATCACCTCAAAGACAGTATCATGTATCTTCACTTCTAGAACGCTGAGCTACAAAACGTTGGCAACGTGTTAAAACCTCAATTACTTCTTATGATACAATATCTTATATTCTCATGAGCCAGACTTAATGACTCACAAAGACAATTTGAAATAAATATGGATATTCACCCTGGAATTTTCTCTTTCAGTGACAATAATTATTAACAACACTAGTTTCTTCTCTGAGGTAGTGATTTTTTGGCAGTTTCGTTCTTATTCAAAATGTACTGAAGATGTGATTATTATAGTGCTGCTATCTTTCCCAGCTTGTAATTGCTCACATATTAATTGAATTTCTTTTTTATTGGGCAAAAGTAGCACTGTATTAGCAGAAGGATATGATTTTGAAGCGTCACTGCCACAAAATGATTTTAATGTGCAATTAAACTTTAACTGTTATGATTCTGAGTTACTTTCAAAAATCATAAATATTGCCTTCTCTGATATTCTGATCACCCTGGAAAAAATAAAGAAATAAATATACTTTAATAAGTATCAAACCTCAGTCAGATTTTTGTCATGTTGATATTTTTGTTTTGAACATTCTCGTATTTTTTGACACAAAGATGTGAGTGTCTCCTTAGGGCCAGAAAAAATTCATGCCCTGAGTCTTGATTTTATCTCTTATTCCAACTGACTTGAGTAATGTGACTGTTTATTAAACTGTCTTTGTATTTTGAAAATAAAGATAATGAGTATATAATAAGACCCCAACTTTGTAAATAAATACAGGATGTGTATATGTGTATTTGTATTGATTTTTAAAAGATCACGAGGGAATATTGCTAAAAATTGAAAATGATTACCTCTGGGTAATTTTTTTATTATAATTTTTGGTTTTAATTTGTATTTTATTTTCTAAATTTCATTTAATCATACAGTATTTTTTTTAAAAAGTAGTGATAAGTAAGAGTGCTCGTTTTCCTCCTCCTCTTATTCACAAAGGCGTACATCCAAAGAAAACACTATAGAAGTTTGAAAGAGGACATGTGCACTGACAGGGTGGGTCCCCAGGATGGGGAGGGTGCAGGGATGGGCAGTCCTTCAGGTCAGCACGCTGAGCAGATCTCTCAGGGATGACTCCTAGAACCAGGCTCCCAGAATCTGACAGTCACGTCAGAGCACACAGGCCCCTGTTGATGGTTAGATGGTTGTCACCTCTTGGACAAGGATGCCCCTGTTGACGTGACTGGTACATTCTCTGCCCCTCTGGATCCAGAGCTGATGGTTGTTCAGTGAGCACAGAACCAGCGCAGGGCTCACTCTCGCAGGCTGACCACCTTTGGCATCCACCCCCACGCCCCTATTAGAGTGATTGGCCTGAGGACTTTTGGTTAAAAATGACTGGGATGAAGCTAGTCTTTTAAAATGGAGATCTGGGAGCACCTGGGTGGTGCAGTCAGTTGAGCCTCCCACTCTTGGCTCAGGTTGTGATCTCGGGGTCTAGGGATCGAGACCTGCATCGGGCTCCACACTTAGTGCAGAGTCTGGTTGGGTTTCTCTGCCCCTCCTTCATGCATGCTCCCTCTTTTAAGTAAATAAATAAATCTTTAAAAAATAAAATAAAATAGAGATCTGCATAAAACATACTGAAATGGAAAGAATAAAACCCATAAACCTTGAGACTAATTTTTAGGTCAACCTTTATTATTTATGATTTACACCTTCTGACCTCTTCCTTCATGCTTTCTTTAGACCAAAACTTCCAGGCTTCTTGTATCAAAATCTTTACCTTCTGTCCACATGGTCAGTACTGGCCATCACCTTTTAATACAGTGTCCAGATTTCCCTTCTTTTGTGTTTGCCTGGGAGCTCATTTATTCATCAAGGTCTGTGGAGCCCTTATTGCCTCTATGTCCTAGGTCCTGGGCAAGGTAGATGACTCACAGACCCATAAAAGTAACCTCCATTTGTTAACGAAAAGGGTCTCCAGCCCTCATTGCAGCAGGACCTCTTTGAGATGAATTCACTGTGTAGTTAGAACTATTAGCCTTCATCTTCTGGATGTAGTCCTAGGCTCAGGCTGGGTACCATGTTACCACTGACAAGGGCTGGTACCAATCGATATCCTTGAATTGAGACCTGGGGTGGCATTCGTGCATTCATGAACTTAGCAATGTCTATCATAGTCCTCAAGTATAAAAAGAGACGTTCAGACTAGTGGTATTTTATGCATTGGTATATATCAGACCTGTGTGAATGACACCAGAGTTGTAATTTTGCCTGGATAAGGATATTGGTATAAAGTCGCTGAACAGATAGCATCTCAGTTTGAGACATTATGGTTAAAAGTGGGTGATGAGAACTATGGTTTTTGGGGTGTATGTGCTATGGAGTTTGGCTAGTGTCTCCCACGACCATCTGTTTTGTCTGTAGGTGACCTTGGGGCTGTGCAAAGTGAGTGTCCAGCCCCTCCCTGATTAACACATCTTGTCTCTTTATATAGTAAGAATAACCATGGACATTATGTTCTGCCTGGGATTATGATGTCTCAATGCCATATGTTTGTGTTGACATTAATAGTCTTCTCCAAAATTTGGCACAAGCCTGGCCACATGCTGACTGGTGACAGGACTTCCTAGAGATCACGAAGAAATCAGTTCCAACCTCAGCCTTGATCAGGTTATTGAATTTGAGTTTGATGCTCTAATCTGCAAGTGGGTAGCTCCATCATCTTGTCAAAGATAGTTATTGGGGAAAAAAGTGCTCCATAACTTACCATTGCATCTTACTGAACTCTGTGTTGGTTTTGTAAAAATGTTATAAGAATCCTCGTGTACATCACCTAGGCCCCCAGCCTCTTTTATGTTCAAAGTGATAGCATTTTTGCACTTTCGTCATGATATTTGGTGCTGAGTTGCTTATCCCCCCTCCCCACTTTTTGAAAAATGGTATAAAAAATAAAGAAATTACACAGAGCAAGAGGCCCTCGGTAGAAATGGCCCATCGATTCACTGTACATTAGTGTTGACTGCTAAATGAAAACAAGCTCAATGCCTATAGATTGCTTAGGCCCTAAAGTTTGCATATACCAGAGCTTTGTGGAGCACTCAACCCAGATTTTTAATGAGTCTATTCCTCTTGGGATTTACAGTGTTTATAACGAAAAGTAAGCAGCTAATTTGCCAAATATAGTTAGGTGACCAAGTTTTATCACCCATTCTGCTGGAGAATGCAGGTGACATTTGATTTCATGGCAATTAATAGGTAAATTTTAAATGGCCAGTAAATTGGCAATTGATTTATTTTCAAATGAACATGGCCACCACAGAAACACTGTGTCACTTTTGATTAGCATCCACATGACACTTTTGTAATGAAAATTAATTTCAATGGCTGAAAGATTTCTACCAGATCTGTTTAAAGTATTTAAGGAATGAAGATCCCTGTGGTTGGTGCTGATACAGAGGGGAGCACAGGAGCTCACATCCAGTGGGAAGGCAGAAGTTAGTCAAAGAATGTCAGAAGAAAGTGAGAAATTACCTGTAGCACAGGTGATGGAGAAGGATCATAATGCTGCTTAAGATGGATTCTCTAGAAGCAGAGCCTGAGACAGGGGTTTGGATGCCCATGATTTATTGGGGGACTGCTCACAGGAGAAGAAGAATGTCCAGATTGATGAGGTCTCAGCTGGACTGAGCTTTAGCCTGATCCCATGGGAGCTCTGGAGCTTGACTTGCACCCCAGAGTTGCCCTGCCTTAAGGCAAGTCTGGTCTTTCACAGTCTTCCTGCTCTGCACTCCTCAGACATTAACCAGGGTCTGACCTGGGGTGGATTGGTATGTCTACTGGGCGAGGGGGGCTTCTGTAAGGCCAAGGGCTGTTTTACAGAGAAGGACAGCAACAGAGAGAATAAATGCACCAAGTTGTGAGGGACCCTGAGTGTGGCTCCAACAGCATCCCCTGGAGATGCTAAAAGAACGTGTAATACAGTGTTCTTCATTCAGAACCCTCTGATGGCCTCCCCTATCACCCAGAAAAAGAGCCACATTTTTGAAAAGGACTGCCAACGCCTGCGGGACCTGGTGGGGCTAGATTTTCAGTTATCTTTTCTACTTAAACAGCAATGTATATTTTGGACATCATTTTGCATTCATTCCTTCAGCATGTGTTGAGGCACCAGTTTTGTTGTCTTACATTTTTATTCCAAAGATTTGTAAGTGCCCTAGATTTTTGCTTTAAGGTAAAGCTTAACATATGGTATGATTTTCTGGCTTCAGAGAAATCTTTTTTCCTCCACCAAATGTGACCAGAATTACTGTCTCCATTTGAAATTGGCCCAAGGTTGAAGATAGAAAGAAAGAGTCTTTGGGGTCAAAACATACATATATATATTTAAAACTACACAAAGGTTTTGCTAGATACAGTGGACTTCTTTATCTGGGCTGTATCCTTACTTAGAACATCTGCCTTTCTTCCCACATTTAGGTTTGTCTCTTAGATCTCCGCAGTCGGGGCTCCTTTCACTTTTTTCAGTGCCTCTCTTCATTGTTTGGTATCAATTCATTTTTTTCCCTCCTTGAATTCTTCACCTTTCTGAGTTCCATTTTAGCATTTGGTGTTCATCCTATAGCAAATCCAGGAAGGTTCCTGATATCTGGTCATTTGTCAAAATCCAATGATGCCTCTGACATCCCCTGCTATCCATGTTGTTGAGGCCTTGGTGCAGAGGCCCCCTGTTGATGACATGGGGATTCTTTGCAGATGTTTTGAGTCATTGTCATTATCAGCCTGGCTGCTAGATCTGAACCACTGCCAAGTTCCTGAGGAGACAATTTCATCTGCCAAATTTCTTCCAATTGCAGGAACGTATGTTACTTATAAGACATACAACTAAGGATTGATTTAATGCTGGAGGTTAGAACACATCAACTAATGTTTCCTGTATGCCAGTGGGGACTGGTGGGGGTGGGGGTGGGGACTTCTGGCACATTGGAGGAGCTCAGGAAATATATGTAGGTTGAATAAAAGTGAACTGGCTGAGTTGGAGAATACAAAGAGAAACAAAATATTTTGAGTTTTGAAGAACCCAAAATGCTGGAAGGGAAAGTGGACCTGCAAATACATGATTATAACAAACTGTTATATGCCTCAGTTTCCTCATCTATAAACTAGAGGCAAGACCTCTCTTTTGAGAATATTAAATGAAATGATGCATGTACAAGTGCTTAACAGAGTGATGGACTTAATATTAGGGCACCATTTAGTGGAGACATGTACAGAACAGGGAGAAAGTAGTTGAGTCTGTAGAGTCGTGGTGGAGTGTATCCAGAAAAACTTAATAGACCTAGTACCTGAGAGTTGAACAAGATTTTGTGGTTCTATCCATCCATTCATGATCTGCGTTGGCAGCAACACCCATGTTTGTTGGTGGCACTGTATATGTTTATGTAGGATGAGAAATTGGACCTCGGTGGATAGGTTTGATCTCCTAATATGGCTTAACATTCTTGTTAATGGAATTACCAGTTTTATCACCAAAGGAACCACTGACAATTGCAGTTAAACATTATTTACAAATACCCAATGGCCTTGATCATATTAAACAACAAGAATTGCTAATCATTGTGTTTCAGAATCTCAGGCCCTGCCAACTCTCTTGGGAATGACACAAGATATTTTCATAACAAATTTAGTAATTTCAACACCATAAAATATGTGCTAGGGAAAACTAACCAAGTACTTATGATTAATCTTAAAAAGTATTTTAAAAGAGGGGTGTGTCGAATCATGAGAGACAATGGACTCTGAAAAACAAACTGAGGGTTCTAGAGGGAAGGGGGGTAGGGGGATGGGTTAACCTGGTGATAGGTATTAAGGAGGGCACGTTCTGCATGGAGCACTGGGTGTTATACGCAAACAATGAATCATGGAACACTACATCAAAAACTAATGATGTAATGTATGGTGATTAACATAACGTAATAATAATAAAAAAAAAGAAGGGTGTGTGTCTTTTTAGTATCTGTTCTACAATCAGTTTTTTTATTTTTGCCTGAATCATGATCCTAATGACTAGGCCTAGTTTCCCCTGACAATGGAATTCTAAAAACACTTCCAGTTATCTGAGGCAAAGACATATCATGGTGCATTGGCAAATCTCCTCCAGGGTTATTTACCCAGTAATGTCAAACTCATAGATAAGAAAACATGTCAACTCCATTGTCCATGAGTTTGAGTTGTCTAGAATAATATGAAAAGCATTTATTGTGACGATGAATGGGTATTAGTGTTTAAAGATTGGAAATATTTAAAACCTAAAGCAACCATAGAAACTTATTTCTTCATAAATCTTTCTGAAATTTTGCTTTTGACGAGACTTAATCCATAACCAAATACCATTGCTAAATATAAACCTGAAATACAGGTTTCTGATATTTGAAAAAGTGGGCCTGGATTACATTTTGGCCCGTATGTGACCCAGCTCCTTCATCCCTGCTAGCGTCTGTGCAGGATACAGGGCACCAACTTAAACATTGTCAGGAAAATAGGAAGTAGTACTACAGAGAAAAAAGAAAATCTAAAACAAAACAAAAGGTAAATTGGTTTCCTTGTTCAAAACGCTTTCCTGGGCGCCTGGGTGGCTCAGATGGTTGGGCGTCTGCCTTCGGCTCAGGTCATGATCCCAGGGTCCTAGGATCGAGTCCCGCATCGGGCTCTCTGCTCCTTGGGAGCCTGCTTCTCCCTCTGCCTCTCTCTCTCTCTGTCTCTCATGAATAAATAAATAAAAATCTTTAAAAAAAAAAACAAAAACACTTTCCTTTGGATGCCAAGTATATGTATATATATGTATACCCTCTTTGTTGTATAACACAGTTTTTAAGCCTGAAGTTTGAGTAATATGAGTTACTAATTAGAAATATTCTCCATCACAAACTATTCGGTTTTGATTGTTATGCTGTTTTGACCCTGCTGATTTTAGTTCCTAATGCCTTTTCTGCTATACCACATCCCCCTAATGCCTGACCTATTCTGTTTATTCAAGAAATAACTGGCAGCTTGCTTACTTGACCCCGTGGGAGGGCTGGGTTTGCAGTGGGGAGCCACCCAGACCAGGCCCCACCCTCATGGAGTTCTAGGGGAAGAGGCAATTAACAAGTAAACGAATGAATAGGTATGTAAAGTTATTAATTACAGATTGCCATAAGGGCTGGGAAAGGAAGAAATAGATCACTGACATAGACATTAAAGGGGACACATTCTCTACAAAACACTCGAAGACATGAATCTGTATATTACTTGATTTCCCAACATAAACACCACATGAGAAATTTAATTTAGAATTAGGTGCCAGAAAATGCTACCTCCTGTAAGGAACTAGTGAGCTTCCTTCTTGGTAAAACAGAAAATGATCTAGTTTACTGTATTTGCTTTTTTTTTTTTTTTAATTTTCTTGGCTCTGGTTTCCAGGAAGCTTGGAGGAAACTTTGATGCCTGATGAAAGCATTAAAATGTCTCTTCTGGTCAGTGTGTTTGTGCAGCAGATGAGCAAAACACCACTCCGGCCCTTGCAGCCCCATTCCAAGGATGTGTTTATAAAATAGTGGGTGGTTCTGAGGCAGGCCAGAGCCAGCCTAGATAAACCAGAAAAGAGATACTTTGGACCAGAGCAGAGATGTTTGAAGGGTGTTTTTAAAAGGAAGTTTCTCAGCATGATGTGCAACATAACTTACACCTCAATTTCTGCACAAAATTCTCAATAAAATCTACAGTATTCTCTAGTGTTTGGTAGAAATTGGATTTGGGTTTTGGGATGCACCAAATGTTGAGGCTGGCCTGAAATTGGCCATAGAGTTAGAGCAGATGTCCCAAAGAGGCCAGCCTCATTCTGTTTACATTCTGTTTCTGATCCTTTCATCTCTTATTCTTTTCCTACTTTATTGATTTTTGTGTATTTATACCTTTATATATGTGAACATTGATGGCAAGTACAAATAAACCTCTCTCTTGAGTTCCTTGAGAACCTAAGGTGTGATAGGCATACAGACCTGGACTAAAATCCTTGCTCTGATATCTACCAGCAGTATCCCTGGATAAGATGCTTGTTGGTGTTTGCTACAGTGCCCCACCCAGATCTCCTTTACCAGTCCAGTACTCCCAAAGCCCAGTGGCTCCAAGTGTTGACTGCTGATGGCTCATAATTGCTCCCATATCAGAATTTCTTCCTAGAGATTATAACCCCCTTGGGTTGGGGGTGGAGTGGCTTCCCACAGACATGACTGATTAATACAATGGTGCAAAAGGCTATCCTCTTCTCAGAGCAGGACCAGCTCTGCAGTATAATTCAAGTCCCTAGAGCTCCCATGGGGTCAGATTGAAGCAGACTCCACTGAGACTACTTCTCTGCTTGCCTCCTTCCCCTTTCCTAATCTGTTTCCTTTCTTCCCTTCTTTTGAGACTACTCCTGCAATAAATCATGTGCACAAGAATCCCTGTCTCAGGCTCTGCTCTTTGGGCCTCTGTTTTTTTTTTTATTTTATTTTATTTATTTATTTGACAGAGAGAGAGAGAGTGAGAGCAGGAACACAAGCAGGGGGAGTGGGAGAGGGAGAAGCAGGCTTCCTGCTGAGCAGGGAGCCCGATGTGGGACTCGATCCCAGGACCCCGGGATCATGACCTGAGCCGAAGGCAGATGCTTAACGACTGAGCCACCCAGGCGCCTGGGCCTCTGTTTTCTTATTTGTAAAATGAAAAGAGTTCATCACTGATAGAATTATTTTAAGGATTAAGTGAAATAATATATGTATAGTGCCCAGAAAGACTTAAAAAGCAGGCTTTCAGGAGCTAGAATTAACTGTTCATGATGTAAAGCCACATCACATGACTAAAGAAACATTGAAAAACTGAAACCTTATTAAAAACTTCCCAAGTGTCTTGTTATTCATTTTGATGGTGTTAGTCATCATGACCAGTAGATGACCAGTCCTATTGCTAAGTGGTAGACTTTTTCCCATTTCTAAGTGCAGGGCTGCCCTCTACGGGACTCTGAATAAATGTTAGTTGAGGATATTAGGTTATGAAGTATAACTCTTGCAGCCAGTGGCAAACTGTATGAAGATTGTTCTGTCTAAGCTTTAACAAGCTTCTAGCGACATATAGAGACAAACCCTTGCAACCAGTTGTCCTTAGAATTTGTGTCCCTATTCCCATAAGGCTTAGGTTTTAGAACTAGTGGAAACTTAGATTTCTGCTCCAACTTCTTATTTCCAGAGAAGAAACTCAAAATTCAGAGAGGTAAAGTGGCTTGTTCACTGTCCCATGGTGAATGAGGAGAACTGAATTCCAATCTTACCTTAGCCCTGGCTTCCAATTCAAACTGTTTCTGTGTGATGTGCTGCTGTCTATATGCACATGGATTCTTTCTCTATGAATGGTTCCCATCTGCTTAATGACATTTAGTGCTAATTATTTTTACTACCTTCCTACTGCTCTCCACTTTGCTCACTAATCTCTAGCCACCCTCTCATCATACTGTTTTTGCAGCACAAAGGGTAAGCTTCCTACTCTAGGACCTTTGCTCTGGCTATTCCCTTTCCCTACCACGCTCTTCTGTGTACTACCTTCAAGTCTTTGCTCAAATGTCACCTTCTCACACTGGCCCCCCTATTTAATATGGCAGGCCCCCACCACCAGCACTCCAGATTTCCCGTTGCCCTGCTCTACTTTTTTCTTTTTTCCATAGCACTTATCACCTTCTGTTATACTATATAATTTACTTATTCATTATGTAATATGATGAATGTTAATGCCCTGAGCACAGGGATCTTTGTCTCTTTTATTCACTGACATAGTCCACGTGCCTAGAACAGTGCATAGCACACAATAGGGATTCAGCAAGTATGTGTTGAATTAATTAACCTTCCAAAATGAATTTGTCACCTAATGGAAGGGTCAGTGCTCCAGTGTGGAAGTACAGGTCTCTGTGATGGCTGAGAGAGGTTAAAGAAATGTCCTGTACCTCATAAAAGACCAGGTCACTGCTATCTTAATTCTGCCCACCAAGAGACTAGTATCAAGAGACATGCTGTAATTAGAACCCCTTATCCACTGTCCCCTAAGACGCCTCAAGGGCCTCCCATCAAGACTCTTGTCACCCTTGACCCCTCTCATGCCCACATGGCCAAACTTCCTCCATCCCTGGGCTCTCTCCCCATGTAGTGCAGGTCAGCCTCTGCTCTGCCTCTACCACTTCATCTCCCCCAAACCCTTCTATTCTGCCCCCAGAGCTCATCACCATCAGCAGCAGAGACCCCCTGTCCTCAGCCTCTTCTCTGAGAGTTGCCATTGCTATCTCTCTGTGAAGCATGCCTCTCCTCCAAGGACACCAGTACCCCAAAGCCTTTTCAGATGGTGGTTGTTTCTTCTCTTCCCCACTGTAACTCTGAGCCTACTCCAGATCAGAACCTGACTCCTCTGAGGCACTTGCCATCTGAATGTACTACGTTCCACTTGACCTTGTTCTGGGCATCTGTCAGCCTTGTAGTCAGTCCCCCTTACTCACAGGATATTTCATTACCTAGACCTCTGGCTCTCACCGTCTGTTCCTATGACTCTCCCACTTCTCTTTGGTGACCTCAGCATCTCTGCAGTAACCTAGAATGCTAGTCTCTCAATTCTTTGCCTTCCATTAATCTTCCAGTCTGTGGCCCTTCTCTAGTCCTTGGCATCCTCAACAATGCCCAGCTCCCACACACAGGAGTCAGTAGACACTGAGCTCTGCCTGGTGTTCCTAAATCATTTCCCCAGTCAATCTCCATTCTCCAAAATTTCAGTTAGTCACACTTTGTCCTCTATCCTCCACCCTCCTCACCCCTGTCCCCTCCTCATTCTCAGCTAATTACATCTTTTTTCCTGAAGGTTAATTTTATTTATTCATTTTGAACTAAGAATAAAGTTACATGTTTTATTAATAGGCCCTGTCCTCCCAGGCATGGTTGCTTATTAATAATAATGAACCAGTAATTGAAATTTCAACTAGAAGTAAATTGGTCCTAAGAGAAAAGTCAGCTAGCACCCATTCAATTTTTCCCTCTTCTACTAAGCTTTTTATAGAGAAATTAAGGCTTATGTTACATTAGTCTAATCTTTGCCCCTCTTTGAAGATGGGCAACTTCCATTTGAGCTGGGACTCAAAGAGTCCATTTTAAAGAGTTGGGACTACTTTCTATCCAAAGATGCATACTGTTAACGTTTTGATGTTTATTGGTGCAAATTTGGTTTTTTTTTTAATTATTTTTTTAATTCAGCAAGAAAATGAAGTGGGGGAAATCGGAGGGGGAGACGAACCATGAGAGACTATGGACTCTGAGAAACAAACTGAGGGTTCTAGAGAGGAGGGGGGTGGGGGGATGGGTTAGCCCAGTGATGGGTATTAAAGAGGGCACATACTGAATGGAGCACTGGGTGTTATATACAAACAATGAATCATGGAACACTACATCAGAAACTAATGATGTAATGTATGGTGATTAACATAATAAAAAAAAGAAAATAATACAAAAGCAATTGGAAGCAACTACCTCATCTTTCTGCCATCAGATCTGCTCTGTTTCCCCTCTTAAGGCAAGTGACTAAACATTAAGCATGGGTAGCAATAAACAGCAACACCTGGGTGGCTCAGTTGGTTAAGTGACTGCCTTTGGCTCAGGTCATGATCCCAGGGTCCTGGGATCAAGTCCCACATCAGGCTCCTTGCTCAGCACGGAGCCTGCTTCTCCCTCTGCCTGTAGCTCCCCCTGCTTGTGCACTCTGTCTCTCTGTCAAATGAATAAAATCTTTAAAAAAAAATTTGTGGGTAGATGCAATATCCCCAGCATCTCAGAGCCCAAGAGGGATGGGCACAGCAGCTTGAAGTTTTTGGGTTGTAAGACTTAGACTCTGTGCTAACTCTTCTTTTGTTTTTTTTCCATTTACTTTTATTTTTATTATTTTTTAAAAAAATTTTTAATTGTTATGTTAATCACCATACATTACATCATTAGTTTTTGATGTAGTGTTCCATGATTCATTGTTTGTGCATAACACACAGTGCTCCATGCAGAACATGCCCTCTTTAATACCCATCACCAGACTAACCCATCCTCCCACCCCCCTCCCCTCTAGAACCCTCAGTTTGTTTTTCAGAGTCCATAGTCTCTCATGGTTCGTCTCCCCCTCCGATATCCCCCCTACATTCTTCCCCTCCTGCTACTTCTTTTTTTTTTTCTTAACATATATTGCATTATTTGTTTCAGAGGTACAAATCTGTGATTCAACAGTCTTGCACAATTCACAGCACTTACTGTAGCACATACCCTCCCTAATATCTATCACCCAGCCACCCCATCCCGCCCACCCCACCCCCACTCCAGCAACCCTCAGTTTGTTTCCTGAGATTAAGAATTCCTCATATCAGTGAGGTCATATGATACATGTCTTTCTCTGATTTATTTCGCTCAGGATAACACCCTCCAATTCCATCCATGTTGTTGCAAATGGCAAGATCTCATTACTTTTGTGGCTGCATAATATTCCATTGTATATATATATATACCACATCTTCTTTATCCATTCATCTAAATGGACATCTCGGCTCTTTCCACAATTTGGCTATTGTGGACATTGCTGCTATAAACATCAGGGTGCACGTACCCCTTTGGATCCCTACATTTGCATCTTTGGGGTAAATACCCAGTAGTGCAATTGCTGGATCGTACGGTAGCTCTATGTTCAAATTTTTGAGGAACCTCCATACTGTTTTCCAGAGTGGTTGCACCAGCTTGCATTCCCACCAACAGTGTAGGAGGGTTCCCCTTTCTCCGCATCCCCGCCAACATCTGTCGTTTCCTGACTTGTTAATTTTAGCCATTCTGACTGGTGTGAGGTGGTATCTCATTGAGGTTTTGATTTGGATTTCCCTGATGCCGAGCGATATTGAGCACTTTTCATGTGTCTGTTGGCCATTTGGATGTCTTCTTTGGAAAAATGTCTGTTCATGTCTTCTCCCCATTTCTTGATTGGATCATTTGTTCTTTGGGTGTTGAGTTTGCTAAGTTCTTTATAGATTTTGGATACTAGCCCTTTATCTGATATGTCATTTGCAAATATCTTCTCCCATTCTGTCGGTTGTCTTTTGGTTTTGTTGACTGTTTCTTTCGCTGTGCAAAAGCTTTTTATCTTGATGAGGTCCAATAGTTCATTTTTTCCCTTGGTTCCCTTGCCTTTGGCAATGTTTCTAGGAAGAAGTTGCTGCAACTGAGTCAAAGAGGTTGCTGCCTGTGTTCTCCTTTAGGATTTTGATGGACTCCTGTCTCACATTGAGGTCTTTCAACCATTTGGAGTCTATTTTTGTGTATGGTGTAAGGAAATGGTCCAGTTTCATTCTTCTGCATGTGGCTATCCAATTTTCCCAACACCATTTGTTGAAGACACTGTCTTTGTTCCATTGGACATTCTTTCCTGCTTTGTCAAAGATGAGTTGACCATAGAGTTGAGGGTCCATTTCTGGGCTCTCTATTCTGTTCCATTGATCTATGTGTCTGTTTTTGTGCCAGTACCAGACTGTCTTGATGATGACAGCTTTGTAATAGAGCTGGAAGTCCGGAATTGTGATGCCACCAGCTTTGCTTTTCTTTTTCAACATTCCCCTGGCTATTCGGGGTCTTTTCTGGTTCCATGCAAATTTTAGGATTATTTGTTCCATTTCTTTGAAAAAAGTGGATGGTATTTTGATGGGGATTGCATTGAATGTGTAGATTGCTCTAGGTAGCATTGACATCTTCACAATATTTGTTCTTCCAATCCATGAGCATGGAACGTTTTTCCATTTCTTTGTGTCTTCCTCAATTTCTTTCATGAGTATTTTATAGTTTTCTGAGTACAGATCCTTTGTCTCTTTGGTTAGATTTATTCCTAGGTATCATGGTTTTGGGTGCAATTGTAAATGGGATCGACTCCTTCATTTCTCTTTCTTCTGTCTTGTTGTTGGTGTATAGGAATGCCACTAACTTCTGTGCATTGATTTTATATCCTGCCACTTTACTGAATTCCTGTATGAGTTCTAGCAGTTTTGGGGTGGAGTCTTTTGGGTTTTCCACATAAAGTATCATATCATCTGCAAAGAGTGAGAGTTTGACTTCTTCCTTGCCAATTTGGATGCCTTTGATTTCTTTTTGTTGTCTGATTGCTGTGGCTAGGACTTCCAATACTATGTTGAATAGCAGTGGTGATAGTGGACATCCCTGCCGCGTTCCTGACCTTAGGGGGAAAGCTCTCAGTTTTTCCCCATTGAGAATGATATTTGCTGTAGGTTTTTCATAGATGGCTTTTATGATATTGAGGTATGTACCCTCTATCCCTATACTCTGAAGAGTTTTGATCAAGAAAGGATGCTGTACTTTGTCAAATGCTTTTTCTGCATCTATTGAGAGGATCATATGATTCTTGTTCTTTCTTTTGTTAATGTATTGTATCACATTGATTGATTTGCGGATGTTGAACCAACCTTGCAGCCCAGGGATAAATCCCACTTGGTCATGGTGAATAATCCTTTTAATGTACTGTTGGATCCTATTGGCTAGTATTTCGGTGAGAATTTTTGCATCCATGTTCATCAGGGATATTGGTGTGTAATTCTCCTTTTAGATGGGGTCTTTGTCTGGTTTTGGGATCAAGGTAATGCTGGCCTCATAAAATGAGTTTGGAAGTTTTCCTTCCATTTCTATTTTTTGGAACAGTTTCAGAAGAATAGGTATTAATTCTTCTTGAAATGTTTGGTAGAATTCCCCTGGGAAGCCATCTGGCCCTGGGTTTTTGTTTTTTGGGAGATTTTTGATGACTGCTTCAATTTCCTTAGTGGTTATAGGTCTGTTCAGGTTTTCTGTTTCATCCTGGTTCAGTTTTGGTAGTTGATACATCTCTAGGAATGCATCCATTTCTTCCAGGTTATCTAATTTGGCATATAGTTGCTTATAATATGTTCTTATAATTATTTGTATTTCTTTGGTGTTGGTTGTGATCTCTCCTCTTTCATTCATGATTTTGTTGATTTGGGTCATTTCTCTTTTCTTTTTGATAAGTCTGGCCAGGGGATTATCAATCTTGTTAATTCTTTCAAAGAACCAGATCCTAGTTTCGTTGATCTGTTCTACTCTTCTTTTGGTTTCTATTTCATTGATTTCTGCTCTGATCTTTATTATTTCTCTTCTCTTGCTGGGTTAGGCTTTATTTGCTGTTTTTTCTCTAGCTCCTTTAGGTGTAGGGTTAGGTTGTGTATTTGAGACCTTTCTTGTTTCTTGAGAAAGGCGTGTATTGCTATATACTTTCCTCTTAGGACCACCTTTGCTGCATCCCAAAGATTTTGAACAGTTGTGTTTTCATTTCCATTTGTTTCCATGAATTTTTTTAATTATTCTTTAAATTCCTGGTTGACCCATTCATTCTTTAGTAGGATGCTCTTTAGCCTCCATGTATTTGAGTTCTTTCTGACTTTCCTCTCGTGATTGAGTTCTAGTTTCAAAGCATTGTGATCTGAAAATATGCAGGGAATGATCCCAATCTTTTGGTACCGGTTGAGACCTGATTTGTGACCTAGGATGTGATCTATTCTGGAGAATGTTCCATGGGCACTAGAGAAGAATGTGTATTCTGTTGCTTTGGGATGGAATGTTCTGAATATGTCTGTGAAGTTCATTTGGTCCAGTGTGTCATTTAAAGTCTGTATTTCCTTGTTGATCTTTTGCTTAGATGATCTGTCTATTTCAGTGAGGTGGGTGTTAAAGTCCCCCACTATTACTGTATTGTTGTCAATGTGTTTCTTTGCTTTTGTTATTAATTGCCTTATATAATTGGCTGCTCCCATGTTAGGGGCATAGATATTTACAATTGTTAGATCTTCTTGTTGGATAGACCCTTTAAGTAGGATATAGTGTCCTTCCTCATCTCTTATTACAGTCTTTGGTTTAAAATCTAATTTGTCTGACATAAGGATTGCCACCCCAGCTTTCTTTTGGTTTCCATTAGCATGGTAAATGGTTTCCCCCTGCCTCACTTTCAATCTGGAGGTGTCTTTGGGTCTAAAATGAGTCTCTTGCAGACAGCATATCGATGGGTCTTGTTTTTCATCCAATCTGGTAGCCTGTGTCTTTTGATTGGGGCATTTAGCCCATTTACATTCAGGGTAACTATTGAAAGATATGAATTTAGTGCCATTGTATTGCCTGTAAGGTGACTGTTACCGTATATTGTCTGTGTTCCTTTCTGGTCTATGTTGCTTTTAGGTTCTCTCTTTGCTTAGAGGACCCCTTTCAATATTTCTTATAGGGCTGGTTTTGTGTTTGCAAATTCCTTTAGTTTTTGTTTGTCCTGGAAGCTTTTTATCTCTCCTTCTGTTTTCAATGAGAGCCTAGCTGAATAAAGTATTCTTGGCCACATATTTTTCTCGTTTAGTGCTCTGAATATATCATGCCAGTCCTTTCTGGCCTGCCAGGTCTCTGTGGATAGGTCTGTTGTCAGTCTAATGTTTCTACCATTGTAGGTTACAGATCTCTTGTCCCGAGCTGCTTTCAGGATTTTCTCTTTGTCTCTGAGACTCAGAAGTTTTACTATTAGATGTTGGGGTGTTGACCTATTTTTATTGACTTTGAGAAGGGTTCTCTGTGCCTCCCGGATTTTGAAGCCTGGTTCCTTCCCCAAATTAGGGAAGTTCTCTGCTATAATTTGCTCCAATATACCTTCTGCCCCCCTCTCTCTTCCTTCTTCTTCTGGGATCCCAATTATTCTAATATTGTTTTGTCTTATGGTATCGTTTATCTCTCAAATTCTGCCCTCATGATCCAGTAGTTGTTTATCTCTCTTTTTCTCAGCTTCTTTATTTTCCATCATTTGGTCCTCTATATCACTGAGTCTCTCTTCTGCCTCATTTATCCTAGCAGTTAGTGCCCCCATTTTTGATTGCACCTCATTAATAGCTTTTTTGATTTTGACTTGCTTAGATTTTAGTTCTTTTATTTCTCCAGAAAGTGTTTCTGTAATAACTTCCATGTTTTTTTCCAGCCCAGCTAGTATCTTTAAAATCATGATTTTGAATTCTAGATCCGACATCATACTAATGTCCGTATTGAGTAGGTCCCTGGCAGTCGGTACTACCTCTTGTTCTTTTTGTTGAGGTGATTTTTTCTGTCTTGTCATTTTGTCCAGAGGAGAATAGATGAATGAGAGAACAAAATGCTAACAGGGTAACAACATCCCCAGAAAATATACTCTAAACAAATCTGAAAAGACCTGAAACCGGGGGAAAGGAAAGGGAAAGAAAGAAAAAAGAAAAAGATAAAAAAAGAAAAAGATAAAAACAACAAAAACAGAACAAAAGAAAAAAAAAACAGAATATGATCAAATTTGATCAGGCTGGTGCATAGATCAGTGCCACATACTAGATTTTGGGTGTATTTTGGTCTGTTAGAAGAAAGTGCCTCCCAAAATTTTAAAGAAAGAAAAACTTATATATGTACAAAAATAAGGGTTGATATGATGAAGGGATGGAATATGACTGCAAAGATGAAAATTATAAAAAATTTTATAAAAGGAATTGATAAGATAAGTTGTTTGAAAAAAGAAAGGATTTAAAAAAAAGAAAAAAAGGAGATTATGTGATCAGGCAGGAGACTGGAACAAAGCCATACACTAGAGATTTAGGGTATATTTTGATCCGCTTTAAGAAACTGTATCTCAAAATTTTAAAGAGAGAACAACTTATATATATATGCCAAAGATACGGGTAACTACTATGAAGGGATAGAATATGACTCTAAAAATGAAAAAAAAATGTTTTTTTAAGAAAGGGATTGATAAGATGTTGGTTGAAAAAGGGAAAAAGAAAAATTAAAAAAAAAAACAGTTAAAAAAATTAACTTTGAAAGACTAAAGAATCATGGGGAAAAAGCCATGAATTCTATGTGCAGTATTCCCCTAGCGCTGGAGTTCTGCCGTTCTCATTGATCGGTAAACTTGGTCTTGGCTGGCTGTTCTTGCTGATCTTCTGGGGGAGGGGCCTGTTGCCGTGGTTCCCAAATGTCTTTGCCGGAGGCGGAATTGCCTCTCCCTTGCCCGGTCCGGGCTAAGTAACCTGCTCAGGTTTGCTCTTGGGAGCTTTTGTTCCCTGCAAGCTTTCCGTTTGGTTTTGGAGGACGAGAGTGAAAATGGCGGCCTCCCAATCTCCGCCCTGGAGGAGCCGAGAACTTGGGGTCCCACTCCTCAGTGCGCCCCCAGAGAAAAGCAGTCAGTCACTCCCGTCTCCCCGTCTCCGGCCGCACTCCGTGCTCACCCGGCCTGTGACCAAGCATTTCTATCTCTGGCACCCGACCCCATGTGGAGTCTCCAAACCCAGCAGATCCCTGCGGTGCGCTCACACGCCACTCCTCCCCAGGGAGGAAGGTAAGTCTCCCCGGATCTGCCGCTTGTTGGGTCCCTGCTGGAGGAGCAGTGGTCCAACTGTGCCGCGGATCATGGTCTATGGCAACCCCGAGCTGAGAGCCCGCGCCTGGGCTCCATCTCTGCAGCTGGCTTCCCCGCTCTGATACCTGGGAGCTCTGCCCCACTCAGGCACCCCTGGTCTTTCTGTGACCCCAAGGGTCCTGAGACCACACTGTCCCCATGAGGGTTCCACCCCCCGCTTAGCCACTGGAGCGACGTCCCTCAGTGGAGCCGACTTCTAAAAGTTCCGATTTTGTGCTCTGCGGCTCTATCACTTGCCAGAAGCGGCTGCCGGAGGCCCCCTCCCCCGCCATCTATCCTCCTGAATATCGCCTCGGATTCACTTCTCTGCACGTCCTACCTTCCAGAAAGTGGTTGCTTTCCTGTTCACAGAGTTGTTGCTATTCTTTTCTTCAATCTCCTGTTGAGTTTGTAGGTGTTCAGAATGGTTTGATCCCTATCCAGCTGAATTCCTGAGACCAGAGGAAATCCAGGTTTCCTACTCCTCTGCCATCTTGCTCCACCCCCTGTGCTAACTCTTCTTAGCCTTCAAAGACTGTCAACTTTCCAGTTACTTTCTTTACCATGATTTCAGTGAAATAATGAGATCATTTTTAATCATGTGTCTGTGTTCTTTTAATTTGCCTGCTAAATCAGCATAACTTGAATGTAATAACTTAAAGGATTACTTTAAGTATGTAAAGTATAAACACTTCTTTTATGACTTAAAGTATAAACTTAAATCACTTACTAATTAAAACATAAACACTTCAAGCAAAGTGGAATCCCAAAGACACAGAACTTATAAATGCAAGAAAAACTTATAAATATAACCTTATAAATGTTATAAATAAATGTATAGCACCCGATGACTGCAGTGTGAAATAGTATCATCCATAGAGACAATTCTGAGAGTTTCCAAGTAAATTGCTCTCAGACTTTCCTTGGGGTAGCCCAGCTAGGGAGAGTGTAAGAGGTTGTTCTGGAAACAGCCTCTGCTCCTCCCGGGAAAGACTTCTTCCTTCCCACGGCACAGCTGACTGGTGTCTTAAGTTCCAAAGCAGAGAATCAAGTAAAAAACCCACACAGACTGCCCCTTCTGAGTGATCATGCATGAAGCTGGTCCCCAGGCCACGTCACGGGAAGATGCACACTGTGTCTTTACACAGACTTACACCCAGGAGAAGGTATTTGAGGGACTTAGGTTTAGTGGTCTGTACATTGCTTTCTGTTTCTTCCCTAATTTTTGTGAGTCTATATTTGGGGAGGTAAAAGCCAGACTATAAGCCAAGAAATCTGATAAAACTGGCATAAAATCCTCCTTGTGTGGCTGATCGTCCCCCCAGACAGCCCTGAGCAGCCCACAGCCATGATGACAGGTATCTGCAAGGTTTTACAGATGGAAATTATACACACTTGTTCATTTTTCCTAATGATGTTCTTATATTAGAAACATGGCAGGTTACCTCCTCCTTTCTCCTACTCAGGATCTGAATACCTGGAAAACATTAGAAGTCTCTGCATTTCAGTTGCAATTTTCATAAATTCCTTGTAGCAGTGCTCCCCAAAGTGTGGCATGTGGATCACTGCCGGTAGACCAGATGAATGTGGGTGGTGCAGGACTAAACATTTTTTATATTAATAGTTATGTTTTTGTTTTAATGTGTATTAGAAAAAAATTAACAAACATAACTCGCCTAGTATTTCATGGATGTAAATACTTAGAATTAGTCAAAAGGAGGAGGATAGTTAAGATTTAAGAATGATTAAAACGAGAGTATGAAGTAAATAGTAATGAAGTTGATAAATGCATTTGGCAAAAATTGTGAAAGTAGCCTGCAGACTCACAAAGAGAAGGTGATGTGCTCAATGGCAGAGGCCATCAGGCACAATATCTTAGAAGGCAAAGGATATAAAAACTTTTGGAGTCCATTCTTTAAAACGAGACAATGCAGCATAATCCCATATGGAAAGATTTTCTCATCAGGCACTCAAGTTTCCCCCACTGGAAAGGACGGCTGCCAGTGATACTGTCCATGCAGAGTGGGGATTATTTTACTGTTCTTATGGGGTTTTGTCTCAAAAAGAGATGGTAGGAACCACTGATTCTTTTGCTCTCAGAGTCAGAGAATAACCACGTAATAACTAACAGAATTCCTTCAGTCATTCATTCAACAAACACTAGAGAGCACTTGTGTGTGTCAGGTGCTGGGCCAGGTGCTGGAGTTAAGGGAGTGAGGAGGTCACCCATCACAGGGGATTAAGCTTGGGAGTGACTTCCCATAGCAGCATTTCTGAAGCTCATTCTGGCTGTCCCCGTGACTGGACAGGCAACAGAACTGGAATAGACCAGAGAAGAGGTGATGCAAGAAGATGTGATGGTGGTGGGGGCATTGGGGAGAAATGAGCAGGTTCAAGAGATATATCAGAGTAGATCCAATAGGACACTGAATGAGAGAAAAATAGGAGTCAGGGGAGAATGCTAGGTTTTTGGTTTCAGAAGCCCTGTGGGTGGAAATGCCAGGTCCCCAGGGCTCATAGAGCACATTGCTGGGGCTCAGTATCACATTCTCTAGGAAGTACTGCCATTTGTAGCTTGCGTGTCATCCCTCCCCAAGGGCACAGGTGCTGCCTTATTCTTCTGGCATGAGGCTAAGCGTGTAAAAGACATTTGGTCAGTGTCGACTAAAGGACTAGTAGAGAACTTGGGGCATAATATTGCATGGGTGGTTGACTTCCAGTTTAGAGCAGTCCTCTCTGACCCATTTAAATTTGCATTTTGAAGATAGATTTTGAAACTGGATTCCTGGGTTACCTTGTCACTCTAAAGACCTACAAGTAAACACAATAGAAGCCCGCCCTTCTGCCTCAGGGACATAAGAATGGGCTTGGTGACAGGCAGAGCCAAGACCAGGTGAGCAGCTAGAGGTGATGACACAGTAATGAAGGGAGATGCTGAGCATGTTTGTTGAAGTCCAGTGAAGTTTGGTGCAGGCATGTCTGACTTTGAGTTCATAAACTTTCCTCTGTGCCACCCTAATGTCTTCTTTCCAAAAATTCTTAAAGTATTATATTAGTATTAGTATTATATTTTTTACCTTTACCTTATACTAATTAAAGGAGCCAGAGAAATATTAGAGTGTGTACATTGTTAGAACATAGAGCCACAGAACAGAAGCCTTGCCAGAAAGAAATCTGTGGTGCCCAGGGAGGGTTTCCGTCCTCCACTGTGATACTGGGACAGCATGAAAGTGGGCTGGGCTGTGGGGTTGGCATTCTATGCCTGGTGATTCTGGCCCACAGTCCACATCCTGCTTCTCCCTAATCCCCGTGTGTGTGTGTTCTGTGTCCATCCACTGCTGTGTGTTATGGGCTCCTGTCTTACTGATCCCCCTCTGTGGCCCACAGCGCCCGACCCTGTGCTATGATGACAAAGTCAGTACTAACTCATTACTGGTGAAATGCATGAAATAACACATATCTATACCTCGGGCTTTAATTTTACCATCAGTTGGTATTTCTACAAATAATTAAGTTCATTCTTTGGTTTTATTCCACCCTCTGTTAATGGCTCCAAGGTAAAAGTGGATGCACAGAATTAATGAACCAGAACATTAATGTGGTTTTCAAAATGATCCAGATGAGAGTTATTACAATGTGGAAATAGACTTCATGAGCAGGTGACTTGAAACAATGTGATTTGATTTCATGGGCATCAAAGTGAAACAGTAAGGGGAACATGAGCAGTGTTGCTCCTCACTGTTCATGGCCCACCTTGTAGCATGCTGGGTGTATTGGGCAGGTGTCATGCACATCTTTTGAGTGTCCTGTCTATAGTTTGCAGCACGGTATATATAATGTCCTGTAATAATTTTGCAAATCTCCTTTGTGACTGAGTCTATAGTGGTAAAACAAAAATACACGTATGTAATCAGAAATTGTGAAAAGTCTATAAAGGAGAAACAAAGAGCTATGAAGACCACAGGGGAGGCCTTTCATGGAAAAATGGAGGAGGGTGAATGGACTCAAGCAGAGGGAACTTTGGGGAGAGGAGCTTCTGAGAAGAGAAAGCATGTGGGAAAGCCTCACAGAAGGCAAGAGCATGGCATTTTCAAAGAATAGCACGAAGTTGAACAGACGGTATGGGTAGAACCTGATAAGGGGAGGGGCGAATTTGGAGGAAGACAGGCCACGTGGCTCCTATCATATCATGAGAAAAACTGGAATCTGTGAAGTCATGTTAAGCAGGTGGGTAACCCAGTTAGGGATTCATTTTTAAAGGTCCTTCTTGATGTAGATTAGAGAAGAAATTAGGGAAGAGGAAGAAATGTCCCCAGTTTAGAAAGAGGCTGTTGCCCTGGTCGCAGGGGAGATGTGGCCAGCTGGAACTGTGGGGTGCAGCAAAGACCAGTAGATGGATGCCACCTACTTTACATTTAGGAGCTAGGATGTGTAGAACCTGGACTGAACACGGTATGTAAGGAGGGGCAAGACCAAGAAAATAGCCCATGTCTGGCTTTAGCAGCTGGGAGGATGGAGGAGCCATTCACGGAGGCCAGAAGTCCTGGGGAGCCAGCAGCTTGGCAGGGACAGACCCAACATTTAAAATGTTCAATTTGAGATGTCTGTGAAATGGCATTCATGTACTTACTTCAGGAATCTGTGATTGAGCCCCACCTTCTTAGAAGTTTCCATGGTAAGTGTTCATTGTGCTACCCCAGAATGATAAAGACTATTAGTGTCACTCAGGAACACTGTATATTTGCTGCATTCACTGGCTACCATCTGCACCCACTTTGGGCATGATTCAGGACAGGAGAATAGCTCCTGGCTTAAATGGGAAATTGATTCTGTTTCCCTCAAGTAGCCAGATTGAATGGGCCATGTTGGATGTGATGGCCTCAGCAAATGCTTGGGGGAAATCTCTTTGATTGGAGAAGTACTTCATATCAGTTTAGTCTTCAGAGTCACTGGGAGACAGAGGCAACCTCTATTTTTGTCAGAATTCTGTTTCAGGCTAATGCAACCGGCCATGGGGAAAGCAGTTTCAGAATGGACGTGACCAGGTGTCAGGGGACAGTTCATGTTGAGACAGTAGCACTGAGGCCTTGGCCGGTCATTGTTCCCCTATTAGATACCGAACAGGCTGTTCTTTGATTTTACATTTGTTTAAATATATAAGAAAGCATACACACAGAGTGGTTTTTGAAATAGCAGAACCAATGAGGAATTTGTGGGAGGAAGAGGCACTGAAACTCTAATGCATACAAACGCTCCCGCCTTAGCTGGATGGTCCTGTCCCATAAGTGTACACAGCCTGGGTTCAAACCCTCACTGACTCAGGAAATGAGTCACAAGAAACCAACCTTCACAAACCTCAGTTTCCCCTCCATCTGCTGGCAATGTGCATAGAGTGCCTAATGTGACTCCTGGCCCATGGCAGGTTGAAGAAGTCAGGGTTCTCCAGAGAAACAGAATCAGTAGGGGGTGTGTGTGTGTGTGTAAAGAGAGAGAATGAGAGAGAGACAGGAAAAGATTTTATAGAATTACTCACGCAATTGGTAAATCAAAACTTTGTAGGGTAGGTAGACAGGCTAGATAGAGGTCCAGGGAAGAGTTGCAGTTCCAGTCCAAAGGCAGTCTGCTGGCCGAATTCCTGCTCCTATGAGGGAAGTAGTCTTTTTCTTAAAAATCCAACTGATTGGATGAGGCCCATCCACATTATGAAAGGTAATCTGCTTTACGAAAAGTCTCCTCATTTAAATGTTAATCTCACCTGGGGCACTTGGGTGAATCAGTAGGTTAAGCATCTGCCTTCAGCTCAGGTCATGATCCCAGGGTCCTGGGATGGAGTCCCATGTCAGGCTCCTTGCTCAGTGGGAAGCCTGCTTCTCCCTCTGCCTGCCGCTCCCCCTGCTTGTGCTTGTGCTCTCTCTCTCTCTCTGACAAATAAATAAAATCTTAAAAAAATGTTAATCACACCTCAAAAATACCGTGGTAGGAACATCTAGACATGTTTGACCAAATATCTGGGTACCATGGCCTCTAAATTGACCTCTAAGATTAATCATCATGCAGGTGCTCTGAAACGCCTTTCTGACTTCCCTAGCTCTCCCTGCCCAGTTTAACCCTCAAAAGGACCCTTGCGTAGACTTTTCATGCTTTCTGTTACTTGCCTCTGTGCATGACTCTATCCTTTTTTTTTCTTGTCTCTGAACCTCCCTGCATTTAGAACATTATACAGCACAAGGTAGCGTCTCCATATATGTTTATTTAATAAAGAAGCACATAAATTATGTAGGATTCATTTATAAAAGCAAAAAATGGACAGAAATTTCAACAAGCTGTGAATTTATTTATTCAGTAAAAATCTTAAAGCAGTGGATAAATTTAGATGTGGGCTTCAGGACACATATCTTAACATATTGTTAAAATAAAAATATACAACCAAAGCCCATGAAGACCATTAAATTAATGCTGTCCTTCTTCATCAAACAGTCTTTTCTGTATTTAATTTCAGACCATGTCCTTGGGCATAGCCAGGCTGTAAGTCCATGTTTGGCCCTAGTTTTCTCTCCAGGGAAATAGGAGAGCATGGTATAAAGGAGGAGGGTCCTGCACTGACACTGTGATTCCAGAATCAAGAGGCCGGCTCAGACCCAGAAAACATGCGCTGGAAGACAGCTAAGGGAAAGAGCTCTTCAGCAATTTTGGTAATTACTGCAGGACCCTGCAGGACATCAGACATCACAGTTCTCCATGTGGACACTCACCCTCAGGAGGCCCGCAGCTTCCAAAGGCAGAATACACACTTATTCCAATCAACCTCCCCCCCCCCCCCCCCCCC